>NW_018128027.1:183069-191960 GCF_001952655.1 Monopterus albus | reverse complement strand
CATTCACAAGGCTTAAAATTAGTGAAAACACAATATTACTGAATATGATGTAAAACATAACACTGTGTTCTTCACAGTGCCAATACACACTACTTTGTTTTAAATTCAGATTCTTTTTATGCATCTGTCTGGTTAGTGAGATGTTGACACTAGATGATGATGAACAGCAGAATTTGCAGTGGAGACATAAAAAAAAAAACATAAAAACACATGAATTCCATTCTGACCATTCCAACAGTTGCATGGTCAAATATCAAATATGAATTAGAAATAGGACCACATCTAGAAAAGGCCCAGGATCAGATCTGATTTGAAAGAATCGGATTTGACTTGTTCACACATCTGTGAAAAAAAAATAAATATCTGGGCCACTTAGAGGAAAACAAAAAAATGGATTTAAGCCACTTCAAGATATAATATACAGCTTATGGGCACAGATCTTATCCAGTAGTTTTAAAAGAATTTAGTTAATGACCATTTTTCTCTCACTTACACTGCATGTACTGGTGAGAGCTGTATTAGTTTTTTTTTTTTTACATTAACTCATAAATAAATGAATGAATTTGTACTGCTGAGGTATTTGATAGTTAAAAATACAGGGAAAAAGACTGTGTATATATATGATTATTTGACTCAAGCAAATATAATTTCATGTTTACAGTGCTTGCCATACATGTCACTCATCTATTTCATATCATTTGCATGCAAGATTACAGAAGTGCAAGAGAGACTGGATCTAGTTTTTCATATATGAACCTAAGGTGCAAAACTACACCTCACCCAGTCTTGAGGTCTGTGACACGGAGGCAGTTTGTGGAGTCGATTCCCACATGGCCGTTTCTCACCACACTGCACAGCAAGGGCCGCAACTCGGGTGAGATCCGGTGCAGTGCAACCTCAGGGGACATGTTGCTCATGTTATCTGCTCCGAGGAGTCTGTGGAGATAAAGCAACACTTTACATAGGTGCTTAAGCTTAATCAAAACAGTTTACAGAGGTGCTTAAGCTTAATCAAAACAGTAACGTTATTTTACAAGCAAGATTCAAGGGACGTTAACTTCATCACGTAGGCGATACGGTCATTTTTAGCTGTCATTTCCTGGTACCCTGGAAATTTTTCTGTGCACGTCAGTCAGTTTCCTGTTCTTAGATTTTATCCCAAGTTATTGGAGGAAATACATATTTGCCAAGAAGAATACACAGGCTGACGAAGTAGGTTTATCCTCCTCATTATTCCTGGAAGTTGAGGTTTTTGGTAAAACCATAAAATTTAGCTAAGGACCAAGAGGAGACAAATTTAGCTGTCCCATTCCTCATTATGTCCCGTAGACCTGCCACGTTGCACGGAAGACAGTTAATATAGGACGACTATAAGCTCATGCCCTACACCTTGATTAGCGTTAACCGTGACGTTCATTAGCTGAACGATTAGTCTGCATGCCAGAGTAGCCACCGTTAGCTCACCACAGAATGGTAAGTTATATTAAACCACAAGTTAAACGTTTACCTTTCTAAAAATAGCCTGTGTATTACTGTCGATTTAAATACATCGTGCGCTGTGTATTAGAGTACCTGGTAAAAACTGGAAGCCAGACAATTTGAGCGTTAACTCAATTATTTACTTTATGTTCTCAAAACTTCCGGTACATGTTGTTTGGGTCCTTTCGATAGCCCCCTGCTTAGTCTTCTTCAGTAATGCCTGTTGACAAAATGCGCATTTTTATTCGCAGAGACAATTTTCCCGGTGATATGTTAGTTTTAAAGCACGTTTAGTCTCACATAATTATACCTAAAGAGTTTTAAATAGCAATAAACGTGTATTCTTTGATTCAGTGATAACAACGGGTCGGGCAATAGCCATAAAGATATACAGCTGTAATTTTGCACTTTGACTGTCATTTGTGTGTAGTGATTTGTTCACTCTGCAAGAGCGTATTGGTTTTCCAGGTAATTATGTCGTATTTTGCAAGAGTTTGTCTGAACACACTTCATTTGACTTTAGTGTTTTTCAAATTAAAGCTGGGTCACATTGCATTTGAGTTGGCGTTTAATTCCACATAGTTTCGAGAGTTGGAAAGAATGCACCCGTAGCTGCATGTAGTAATTTATATGTAAAGCATACTGTACAGAAAGCCAGCTGGTCTCTGTGTGTGTGTATGTATATGTATATATATATATGTGTGTGTGTGTGTGTATATGTATGTATGTATGAGAACTTCAGTGCATGACTATGTCCTTTACCATTGTATCAGTATTACATGTTCCTTCTTTCCATCTTTTATACAGAAATATTTATTGATTCCGCCAAAACAAATCTTATTGCAATCATACCACAGTACATTTTACATATAGCCTACTATATTACTACCGGAATCCTTCAAAATAACAAAATATATGGCCAAGTATTTTATAAACATAAAGGGTAAAGGGCTGTTTGGCTTTTTTTTTCTATGTTAATCATAATAACCCATCAGAAAAGCTCACAGCCTCAAAAACACTTAAGGTGTTATGTGAAATCCCACCTTAAATGTATTGGTTTTGTACAAAAAATAACTCCAACTAAGATTAAAATGGCTTAAAAACTCATGCAGTGAGAACAGTGGGGTTCTTAGTCAGAACAGCCGTGCTGATTCACAGCTGGGAATTTCCACCTTCGTGGAGGTGATTCAGACTTCAGAGTCCAGTAGAAAGAGCAAAGGTAAAATATATTTAGTTGATGATCATTCGATCATTACTGGTGTGGTTCATTAAATGGCATAAGAGGTTGCCTTATTAGTTCAACATTCAGCTAAATTTCCCTTTTCTTCTGAGTACTCTGAAATTGTTAGGAAAATGTGGTACTGGGACTAAAATAGAGCCTATTACATAGTGAATGTGCATGTGTTTTGAGGGTGGGAGTGGAATGACAGTAAAAGAAGTATTTTGCTGATTATAGACATTATCTAAACTTCTGAAAGCATTTTTTAAAAACATAACAGTCATCATCCAGTTAAGCCTTGACTGCCTAAACAGACACAGGCAAAATATGTGATCTTACAAGTTTTTTACATAGGTCCAACAGCATTTTAATTTGGGATTCGTTTACAACTCAATCTATAGTTTAACTCACAGTGTACAACTGTGATTTTCATTTAGATGAAATTGTTTGCTTGTATGATACAATCATTGCAAAGCACAAAAAGTCTCTGCCAACACAAATCATGTCTTTAATCACTTATCTGGCACATAACGTGGAAACTTTGGTTAAGCTATAGTTAATGCATAATGGATAAACATATTTTAGATTGAGCTGTACAAATACATCTTTAGGTTAATATTTCAGTACAGTATGATATTTCAGATTCAAGTTCAACAAGCAACTGAGAATTTAATAGAGTTCCCTGCAGATTTGAGTGTTTGGACAATGTAGATCTCTTCTCCTGCTGTGGAGACATGGAAGGTTCTAGGCTAGCTTTTCATGCCTGCAGAGGGAAGATAATGTGCTGAGAGATGTGGGAGAGAGAATTGTGCCATCCTACAGCCAGTGGCCAGGCTTTCCAAGTCCTCCACTGCCTAGGAAGAGATTTGAAGAGATTAACACACTAGCATTAGCTCTAATACAAGGTGAGGATTGAATTAATTTAAGACTTTGCTAGACTGTGGTGGGGCTTTTGGAAAACTAGTTCACATATTTTGCCTGAAATGCTATGGTCGACTATGCTTTAGATTTGGTCCTTTTTATGAAAAGGTTTTACAGGAAAGGTCAGACAAATGTTGAGACATTCAATAATCTCCTAAAACATCAACAGTAATTTAAATGAAGACTATTTAAAATATTTCATGTCCAGAATTGAGTGTTGTTACAGAAGTAATACCAATGTGTGTCTTGATCAGATCATGACTGAAGAGGTTTTTGATGTGATGGTGGTCGGCTCCTGTATGACTGACTTGGTGAGGTGAGTAAATTTAGCCCTTACTTAATCACTATAACCTTCGAAATCACAACTAGTGAGTGAAGTTATATCAGTACTGTGTGCTTCCACAGCATATTTTATGAGAAGTCCAAGTACAAAATCTTTGGCTAAACCTGGCTTCAGGAAACTCCTCTAATTCTTCAGGTGGGCCCAACAAGAAGAGGTGCATTCAGTAAATTTTCATTGGATGTGTATTTCAAAAATGTGAAGCAGAGTTTCTCAGCCTTTGTGTCAGGATCCTATGTGGCATTGCACAATATGACCCCATGTGGCTGCAGGAGTTTTGTGAGACTGATAGCTTTGAAATAGGCTATATAACACTGTATTTGATCTATATACAAGTTGAAAACCCTTAGAAGTTTTAGAATTGGGACAAATACTATCCATCCATCCATTTTCTAAACCGCTTAGTCCCAAACGGGGTCACGGGGGGCTGGAGCCAATCCCAGCCAGCTGCAGGCGAAAGGTGGGGTACACCATGGACAGGTTGCCAGTCCATCGCAGGGCTAACACACAGACGAACAACCACTCACACACACAATCACTTCTACGGGCAATTTAGAGACACCAATCAACCTATGCTGCATGTCTTTGGACTGTGGGAGGAAGCCAGAGCACCCGGAGAGAACCCACGCAAGCACGGGGAGAACATGCAAACTCCGCACAAAAAGGCCCTGGGTCAGCCTATTGGGCTATACTACTACTTGTCTTTTAACCAAATAGTTTCCAAATTGTGGGATTATCCCATTGGGATGAACATGAAGAGCAAGTTGATTTAATGGAAAAGAAAATGAAAGGAATTATTCCTTTCATAAAAATGTTTATTTGCTCTTCTACCCCAAACAGCAATTGTCCAGTCATAATTTTGTGTCTATAAGCAAGACAAGCCTGCCAAAATTTGGACTTGTCTATATTAAAGCTGCTTAACACTTAAAGGGCATCAAGGGTGGTGGCTTTTTTCCCTCTAACATTTCCAAATACCATATAAGCAAAAGTGCCATGAATGAAATAAACAATGTGATCATCTGTAATTGTTAGCATGCCCAGCTATTACCTACAGAAGGAACAAAGTGTTACTTTGAAAGCCAAGACCAATCATCATAAACTAGCATACATTAAATGGGTTACATGTTACATTATAAAGGCAGGCTCATTACTTATTGCAGTACTATAATGTTTTGATGGAAGTGTTAAGTAGCTCTGCTCTGTTATCAGACTTCATGCTAACATTAGCAGCTTTTGATTAAATTTGGGAAAGTTCACACAAGCTTTTTCTCTTCTAAAAGCGAAAATGTTTAGGAAATATGGTCTTTTTGCATGTTTGTCATACTGTAATGTTTCAGATCATCAAACAAATTTAAATATTAGTCAACGATAACACAAGTAAACACATCATGCAGTTTTTAAATGAAGGTTTTTATTATTAAGGGAAAACAAAATCCAAAACTACAAAGCCCTGTGTGAATAAGTGTTTGCCCCCTAAACCTAATAACTGGTTGGGCCACCCTTAGCAGCAACAACTGCAATCAAGCGTTTTCGATAACTTGCCATGAGTCTTTTACAGCGCTGTGGAGGAATTTTGGCCCACTCATCTTTGCAGAATTGTTGTAAGTCAGCCACATTGGAGGGTTTTCGGGCATGAACTGCCTTTTTAAGGTCATGCCACAGCATCTCAATTGGATTCAGGTCAGGACTTTGACTAGGCCACTCCAAAGTCTTCATTTTGTTTTTCTTCAGCCATTCAGAAGTGGACTTGCTGGTGTGCTTTGGATCATTGTCCTGCTGCAGAACCCAAGTTCGCTTCAGCTTGAGGTCACAAACGGATGGCCGGACATTCTCCTTCAGGATATTTTGGTACACAGCAGAATTCATGGTTCCATTTATCACAGCAAGTCTTCCAGGGCCTGAAGCAGCAAAACAGCCCCAGACCATCACACTACCACCACCATATTTTACTGTTGGTATGATGTTCTTTTTCTGAAATGCGGTGTTACTTTTACGCCACACATAATGGGACACACACCTTCCAAAAAGTTCAACTTTTGTCTCGTCTGTCCACAGAGTATTATCCCAAAAGTCTTGGGGATCATCAAGATGTTTTCTGGCAAAACTGAGACGAGCCTTTATGTTCTTTTTGCTCAGCAGTGGTTTTCGTCTTGGAACTCTGCCATGCAAACCATTTTTGCCCAGTCTCTTTCTTATGGTGGAGTCATGAACACTCACCTTAACTGAGGCAAGTGAGGCCTGCAGTTCTTTGGATGTTGTTGTGGGGTCTTTTGTGACCTCTTGGATGAGTTGTCGCTGCGCTCTTGGGGTAATTTTGGTTGGCCGGCCACTCCTGGGAAGGTTCTCCACTGTTCCATGTTTTCGCCATTTGTGGATAATGGCTCTCACTGTGGTTTGCTGCAGTCCCAAAGCTTTAGAAATGGCTTTATAACCTTTTCCGGACTGATAGAGCTTCATTATTCTCTTTCTCATTTGTTTTTGAATTTCTTTGGATCTCGGCATGCTGTCTAGCTTTTGAGGATCTTTTGGTCTACTTCACTTTGTCAGGCAGGTCCTATTTAAGTGATTTCTTGATTGCGAACAGGTGTGGCAGTAATCAGGCCTGGGTGTGGCTATAGAAATTGAACTCAGGTGCGATAAACCAGTGTTTTGACAGGGGGGCAAACACTTGTTCACCCAGGGCTATATAGTTTTGGATTTTGTTTTCCCTTAATAATAAAAACCTTCATTTAAAAACTGCATGATGTGTTTACTTGTGTTATCTTTGACTAATATATAAATTTGTTTGACGATCTGAAACATTACAGTGTGACAAACATGCAAAAAGATAAGAAATCAGTAAGGGGGCAAACACTTTTTCACACCACTGTAGGCGCTGAAGAGGGTGATGCTAGAATGAAGCAGGCTGATTATACTTTGCAATACAAGGATAATATCTTTTCTTTATCTGTAGGTCTTTTACATGGATCATCCCTTGGTGAGGAGGATCTTGACTTTTTGCCTGACACATGCAGCTTTAGCCTCAGCTTTTAAGCACAATATCACCTGTATGTACAAGATTCTTGCTTTAAAACAAACAAGCTGGAAGCATTTAATAGTCTGGCAAAGACAGCACTTTCAGCATACTCGTGGAGGTGTGGTTATCTTAATTAACTAGCTAGCTAGAGCTGGTGAATCTGCAATTGACAGTTGTTAATTTTAGACAGAAAAATTAACAACTAGGCTATGAGAACCCTGCTTTTATGATCTTCTGTCTGAAATCAAATTGCTAAGAATTTCAAGTGATAAATCTGCCACAGTGATCATTGCAAACTACATTATGTTGCAAAAAAAATGGAAAGTTCAACAGGCATAGTAAGAATAACTAAGACGGTTAGGGCGTAGTGAACAGTCAGCTGTCTTTGTTTAAAACATTGTTTCCCTATATTATTATTATTATTAACTACCACCATCACAACCACCATTTTCCTTCCAGAATTTTATTTTGATATGCAGGCTGGTGGAAACCATAGCATGTGGGCTGAAGGGTATTTTCCATCATGGCTTGAAATGGACTGCAGTCCTGTAAACACAAGAATAGAGGAAGTGTTCTAAAGTTAGATGATACTGCTGCATTTTCAGTACTTGTCTCAAAAACCTAAAATATTACTGAGAACAACTGTAGTCAAGGTCCACAGCTTTTAGGCCATTAGCCAATAATTATGGGCCAACTTCAGGTTCTTATTTTTCTGGTAAGTCCTAGCACATGGTTTCACTGAATTTGAAAACACTTAATAGCAGTTGCACAAGTTGTTCTTCATGACATATGCACTGCTTTTTTAAAAAACAGATCAATTACTGCTGCAGGTTATAAACTAAATCATTGATCTAGCCATTAACAGATGGTGCTTGTCACGATTCGGTTCCCTTGCTTCCTGTCAGGCTTTTATTTTTACGTTACTTCCTGTTTTTGTTTTTCACCTCTGTTTCGGTCACTTTACGTTCACTAATCACTTACATTAGTTTCACCTGCTCCCGATAGTTTGCACCTGTTCGCACCGTAATATAAGCAGTCTTCACCCTCCTATCCCTGCCAGATTGTTCTAGACTCTAGCTCTGACTCTCCAGCATCCATACCTTGCCTGACTCTGTTTCTGACCTTGGATTGTTTGTTTTGACCACCGTTTATTGCCTATGTCCTTCCAGTGTCTGATTGCCTGCAGTGTACCGACCTTCTGAGCTTCCCCTGGACCTCTTGAGTTTTGAATCCCCTGGCTACACCTGTTTACCATCGACCTGATTGTTTATCCTGGACTGTGTATTGGTTGTCTAGTTGCAACAAGTAAAAACCTTTCACTAAATCAGTTCGTCTGGTTTTATAATTGAGTCCACCACAAACACCGTTTGGCGTCCTAACGCCAGACCTGACAGTACAATCTGGCCAAAAGTATGGACTCAACCAGCGAGCAAGAGCCTGACAGGAGAGCTCGGATGGAGCAGGCCCTAGCCCACCAGGGAGCTGCCCTGGGTCAGATACAGATGGACCTACACCAGTTACGTCAGGCAAGAGGCGATCAGGCCGCTGCTGGGGTGGCTGCGGCCAGTGCTTCAGCGGAACACGAGCCCAGACTGGCTCCACCAGAACGATATGGAGGAGAGAGCGGAGAAAGCAATGCGTTTCTCACCCAATGCGAGATCCTTTTTGAAATGCAACCATCAGCGTTTCCCACCGAACAAGCCAAGGTGGCCTACACCTTATCTTTGTTAACCGGAAAAGCCAGACAATGGGCCACGGCGGAATGGACAGCTAGGACGGCCTGCTGTGACACATTTGGGGATTTCGCTGTGGAGGTCACCAGGGTGTTTGATCCACCATGCTACGACTCGGGCGCTTCTCCCTCGGTCATGTCACTATCACAGGGTTCCCAGTCAGCTGTGGATTACATCGTTGGT
>NW_018128027.1:171548-182941 GCF_001952655.1 Monopterus albus | reverse complement strand
GAGTCCCCCGCCTGGAGGGGAGATACCGGGAACGCCAGCAGGAGCGCCACCGGGGATCATTGCACGCTGGTCCGAGCGCCACATCAGATACCCCGGAGCCCATGCAACTCGGGAAAACGAGATTAACGCCAGAAGAACGATAACGTCGCTTCCGGCAGAATCTACGCTTGTACTGCGGAGGTCCTGGACATCGTGCCTTCGCATGTCCAGTAAAAGAACAGGGCTCAGCAAAAAGAGGAGGGCGCTGCTGAGCCGCTACACTACAGCTAAGTCGACCTCTCATCCCACGGTACAGGCTGTTTTATCTTTCCATGCTCATGACATTACTACGCCTGTGTTCATTGATTCGGGTTCAGACGCATGTTTTATGGATCCTGCGTTTATCCAGGCACATGAGATACTTACCTGCATAGTGGACAGTTCTTGGTTATGCGCTCTCCACATCATTCAGTGGTATTGGGGTTTCCCTGGCTGGTTAAACATGGGGCCAAGATAGACTGGGGAGCAGGGCGGGTGGTAGAATGGGCGGCTCAGTGTGCCACCACATGTCTGCGCTCCATAGTTCCTCAACGCACTAATCAGGGAAGAACTGTAGACGTCATCCCGGACATAACGAAAGTGCCGCCTGAATATCATGATTTGAAACAAGTGTTCAACAAGACCCGGGCATCTTCCCTTCCTCCACATAGACCCTATGACTGTGCTATAGACTTATTGCCAGGCACCATGCCTCCTAGAGGCCGCCTGTTTTCTCTGTCTGTTCCAGAACAGCAGGCCATGACTGATTATATCATGGAAGCCCAGAGGGCTGGGTTGATTCGCCTGTCCTCGTCCCTAGCTGGGGCAGGGTTCGTTTTTGTTGAGAAAAAAGATGGGGAGCTTAGACCGTGCATAGACTATCGCGGCCTCAACAAGATCACTGTCAGGAACCGATACCCATTACCACTCATATCGTCTGCTTTTGAACTGGGCTGTTTTCCAAAACCTGATTAATGACGTTCTGGGGGACATGTTGAATGTTTTTGTGTTTGTCTACCTAGATGATATCCTTGTCTTTTCACCCTCCAGAGCCCAACACATAGAGCATGTCAGGGCAGTGCTACAGCGGTTGTTACAAAATAACTTATATGTGAAAGCAGAAAAATGTACTTTTCATGTATCTACTGTGTCTTTTTTGGGGTTTGTGATTTCGACAGGCCACATCTGCATGGACCCTGCCAAGATACGAGCAGTTGCAGACTGGCCTACACCGACCTCCCGTCAACAAACCCAACGGTTTCTGGGGTTTGCTAACTTTTATAGAAAGTTTATTAGGAACGATAGCCCTATTGCTGCCCCGCTCCACCGGCTTACCTCCAACACCAGGCGTTTCGCCTGGGACACTGCAGCTGACCAAGCCTTTGCTGCCCTCAAACAACAGTTTGGCGCCGCCCCTATCCTCACGATGCCTGACCCAGAGAAGCAGTTTGTGGTGGAGGTCGATGCTTCGGATTCTGGGGTGGGGGCAGTGCTTTCCCAGCGCTCTGATCAGGATGGGAAAATGCACCCATGTGCATTTTTCTCCAAACGGCTCACCCAGGCTGAAAGCAACTACTGCGTGGGTGAGAGGGAACTGCTGGCGGTCAAGCTGGCGCTGGAGGAGTGGAGGCACTGGTTGGAGGGTGCTAAGCACCCGTTTTTGGTCTGGACTGACCATAAGAACCTGGAATATCTGCACTCTGCCAAGCGGCTAAACCCCAGGTGGGCTCTGTTTTTTGACCGGTTTGATTTCTCTCTCTCTTTCCGCCCAGGTCACCATTGAGCAAGACATCATCAAGGCCCAGGGGTCGGAACCAGGTCCATCGACCTGTCCGACCAACCGCCTGTTCGTTCCAGTGGCCATGCGCACCAAGGTGTTGCAGTGGTGTCACGCCTCCAAGATCCCCTGTCATCCTGGGGTGGCATGAACCTGCTACCTCGCAAAGGAGGTTTTGGTGGCCCACCATAAAGAAAGATGTCCGGGAGTTCGTGGCCACATGCCCTGACTGTGCCAAGCACAAGGTCCCCACATGTAAACCAGTAGGGCTGTTACGCCCTCTCCCCGTTCCCCTGAGACCCTGGACCCACATCTCTGTGGATTTTGTAACCGGCCTTCCCACATCACAAGGTGATACTACCATCCTCACTATTGTGGACAGGTTTTCTAAGATGGTACACTTCTTACCACTACCTAAATTACCCTCAGCTAAGGACACAGCCCAACTCCTCATCCTACATGTGTTCCGGTTGCATGGTCTCCCCAGGGATGTGGTGTCAGACAGGGGACCCCAGTTTGTGGCCCGTTTCTGGACAGAGTTTTGTCGGCTCCTGGGCATCTCTGTTAGTCTCTCCTCAGGTTCCCATCCGCAGACCAACGGGCAGACTGAAAGGCTCAATCAACAACTGGAAACCGGCCTGCACTTCTTGTGCCACCGGGACCCGACCCTATGGGCTGATAACGTGGCCTGGATGGAATATTCCCACAACTCTCTGCCTTCAGCCGCTACTGGTATGTCCCCTTTTGAGTGTGTGTATGGATACTCCCCCCCCTTATTTCCCAGTTTGGACCCAGAGGTCCGGGTGCCGTCTGCATCCACCTTGGTCTGTCGCTGTCACCGAGCCTGGAGAAGAGTCCGCCTAGTCTTGCTCCGTTCGGTCCAGGAATACAAAAAATGGGCCAACTTACACCGGTCCCGAGCACCTGTTTACCAGCCTGGCCAGAAGGTCTGGTTGTCAGCCCGTGACTTACCCCTTCGAACCGAATGCCGCAAGTTATCCCCTAGGTTTATAGGGCCATTCCCCATCTCCAAGGTGATAAACCCTGCAGCGGTCCGCCTCCGTCTGCCCCCCTCTCTTCGAGTACACCCCACGTTTCACGTATCCCGGGTCAAACCTGTTCGGTCCAGTCACTTGGCTTGACTTACCCCTTAGAACCGAATGTCGCAAGTTAGCCCCTAGGTTCATAGGGCCATTCCCCATCTCCAAGGTGATTAACCCTGCAGTGGTCCGCCTCCGTCTGCCCCCCTCTTTTTGAGTACACCCCACGTGTACCCCGGCGTCTCCTGTGGCCCCAGAAACGTGGTCAGGGGATCCAATACCTGGTGGACTGGGAGGGGTACGATCCGGAGGAACGGTCCTGGGTACCCTCCCACCATATCTTGGACCCGTCCCTTATTTGGGACTTCCATAGGGCTCATCCGGACCAGCCTGGCGGTTGTCATGGGTCCGCCGTGTGAAGGGGGGTTTTTCTGTTGTGCCTGTGCCCTCCTTCCTGGCCCCCTCCTCCCTCCCTGCTTGGTTCGGTTTTGGTTTGGGTTTGGATGTCTGGGAGCCATCCTTGTGGGGGCTTCACCCTCCTATCCCTGCCAGATTGTTCTAGACTCTAGCTCTGACTCTCCAGCATCCATACCTTGCCTGACTCTGTTTCTGACCTTGGATTGTTTGTTTTGACCACCGTTTATTGCCTATGTCCTTCCAGTGTCTGATTGCCTGCAGTGTACCGACCTTCTGAGCTTCCCCTGGACCTCTTGAGTTTTGAATCCCCTGGCTACACCTGTTTACCGGCGCTGACCCTGGACTGTCTATTTGACCTGATTGTAATACCTGAAGTGTGTATTGGTTGCCTAGTTATCACAAGTAAAAACCTTTTCGTTCACTCAGTTCATCTGGTTTTATAATTGAGTCCACCACTAACACCGTTTGACGTCCTTACACGCCAAATCTGACAGGTGCTGGTGTGTCCATCCCATGGTAATGAGCTCAGGTTTAAAGTGTGCAGATGATTTGATATAATGTTGGTGTTGCATCATCCTCATGGTGAGATTGCTTGAGCCAAGTGGGATCTATTCCCACAAAGGGTTAGTCATCGACTCCAGCACAGTGGGTTAGTAGAAAATTTCTCACCCTCATTTACCATAGCCTTTGTGAGGAATGACACAATCTCAGAAGGCACATAAAAAATATAACATTTTAAGAGTCTTTAGTGGGCTTCAGCCACTGTCAGCATGAAGTCTGGGTTTTCTTTTCCTTTTTTTTTCTTTTTTTTTTGATTATGTGCAACAATTTTATGTTTTAATGTAAAACCAGCCCTGGAAAAATAACTGTCACCTGCATGCCGGCAAAGGTCTGAATAAACAACCACAATTTGTGCTGCTGGCAGAGAAGTTTTATGGAATTTTTGCAAGTGTGCACTCCAGTTCAAGTTGTCATATTCAAACTGTTCCACAAGTTCACATTTATCAAAAACATATACCTTGGGAGTTTTTGGGGTCAAGCATTTATTTTGTTGCTCATTAGCAATTCAACCAATAACTTTCTGCTTTGAAGGGTAGAAATTGTGAGTTAAGACCCTAATAAGCTAACAGGAAATGACCAGTTTTTGGAGAGGGAGAAAGAGGGAGAGAATGTGTGCGCATGTGTAGGTTTGTGGCTTTTTGGATGGAGGTCAGAATAGGGAAGGGTAGTTGGAATACATTCACAACCCTTCAAAATGATATGCATGGCTTTGAAGTTAGAAATCCAGTTGTTTTGAACAGCCAGTGTTTGGGTGGCAGTATAACTGACTGACTGACAGCAGAGACAGACACACACTAGACTCCACTGCTTCTGCTTTGCCAAACACTCAACTGTAAAGCAGATCTCTATTGTGTTTTGCTATGAATGTACCAGTTAGGCTGTAGAGCACACTGCATGTTGTGTGGTAGTACAAGGTTATGTTTAATTATCTTCTATCTGGAGTTCACAAACAGGAGGATCAGAGCTGTGCAGGCTTGTAGGCCATTCTCAGAGTCATACAGTGCCCCCTACTGCCAAACCTGCCTGAGTGGATACACTTTTCACCTGCTCTTGAGAAAATGCACCACAGCATTGTTTCTGTTACAGCACATTAATTCCACTTTTTATTTAATGTTTTCATTAGGACAGTTCTAATGAAAAATTCACAAGTCACAAATCTGGGTTCCAGTTGTCTGTCCATTAACTTATTTTTCTTTGAGTGTGTCTATGTAACTATTTCTCAAAAGATTCCACACCACATTGTCTTGGTTAGTAATAATTAGTTAATTACTTAATTATTCAATTCACAGAAAATTAATCTGCAGTAATTTTGATAATCTGTATTGATTTCAGCTTCTTAAATGTGTATATTTTCTGGTGTTCTTACTCTTCTGTGATAGTAGTTTAGGGCTGTTAGTTGAATAAAGTATATTGAAGGATATTTGAAAATGCATTCTGGAAACTTAGTGGCAGGCATTTTGTATACTTTCCTAACATTGTGACCATGTTATCTGATGATTTCTCCTCTTAGATCATTTTATTTGAATATATCATTAAAAAGAAAGGATAAAAAGTTGAGGGGAAAAAATTGCATTATCTTGCAGAGCAACGCTATTTTTTAAAATTTCTTTCTTATTCTGCTAATCATCTTGTGAGTCCTTGGACAGATCTCAGTAAGCAGTTTGCTTTATTATACAACAGTTTGCTTACAAAGGAAATAGTGGTACTTCTTCACATTATAGCATTTGATTATTTTTGCAGGATTTTCCATTGTTCTATTTTTAATCTACAGTAAAATGTTTCTGTGGTTCAAGAAATCTGCCCGGCAGCCTTTTATGTATATGTAAAAAACAAAACAAAACAAAAAAACTTAAAACAAAGCTGTGGTGTTTCCATAAGCACCATCGAGTTCAGACACTGACTGGGTTGATAAGTGCCTTATTGTATTCCCTGGTGCAAGGTGCTTCTGACCACCGAGGGAATAATAGCAACATGCACGTGGCTCCAACAAATGGTATGACCACATAAAAATAAACACCTATATCCTACTCTGACACTGCACCTCTTGTTAACAGAGTAGCTTGCTGTGTGTTTGTGTGGTATACTGTCTTTATTATGTCACCTTGTCCTGGACCGTCACATGAAAAATGATCAAATAAGAGAACTGCAATGTCTGCTGCCAGTGATACATATGCTTGAGTAACTGCTTGTCTGACTCACAAAACTGAGCTGAAGGTTATTACACTTAAGTAGTTTTCTTTGTGTATGACCTTGTATCCATACTTATCACTTATTGTATGGATACTGATTCAGCATCCATACTATGTTGTCCAATTATTGTGCGGATGCTGATTCAGCATCCACACCCTGTCTTCCTGGTCTTTATTTATTATTACTATTATTATTGTGTGGATGCTGTGCAGCCACACTCTTGTTTTCTGTTTTTATTATTAGTGTGGATGCGAAGCAACCACACTCGTTTTCCAAATCTTATTGTGTGAATGCGAAGCAACCACACTATGTTATCCTATTCTTTATTATTATTAGTGTGGATGCAAAGCAACCACACTCTTGTTTTGTTTTTTTCCAAATTCTTGTTTTCCAAATCTCATTATAGTTTCTTCTGTATGTTTTTCGCCGCTCATCTCTTCCCACATACTTTCAGCTAGACAACCCATTCTGGTATCAAACTGTTCAGCTTTTTAAGGACATTATGACGTGTACTCAACTTTTTTATAACTTTCATACTTTGTAATAAATTCAGCTTTTTTCACAAAAATGTTCCCATTTCAAATGAATGGGAAAAAGTTTGAACTTTAATATCTCCGGCATACCTTGGGCTAGAAACGCCATTTCAACTCTATTCAACTTGTGAGAAGTTCAGCTACCAGTGGTGCAACAATCATCTTGATATCATTTACGTTTTTTTAATTAATCGGCATTTATATTTTGTGTATTTCTCCATAGGAATAAATGGGCCAATGCAATCACCGTGGCACACTCTGGGTCATGTGACTCCTCAATCTAGCTGGTCTGTTTTTCAACAATTTCTTGCCCATTTTTCTGCTCTTATTCTGCCATCCTTACGCTTTATAAACATATAATGGGTGAAAATTGTAGAGAAAATTGTCACTATCTATGCCATTGTTATTGTGATGGGATGAACGGTATTTGCGTAAGGTAGCACATTCCAGAGAAAGTGCCGTCTCACTGCTCCACAGACGGCCATTCAACGGAATGATTCAGAAAGTAAGTTCGGAGCAAAAGTTAGGGCATTTGTAAATTGCCACTACTTCTTTATTTTCTGCAATATCTTGACATAGAGGTAATCAACATTTTTGTTGAACCCTCCTGCTGCTCACTGTGAACAAATTGTTTCGATAGGGCTTATAGTTTTTCTTCAATTGTCAATCGTTGACGAGGAGGTTTTTGACATTGCAGTGGGTGTGCCAACAGCAAACCGCTGTTCACTGGAGCAGTGGCTCACTTAGCCCATAGCATTACAATAGGCTGCTAACAGCTAGCGGTGACAACATGGCTGTTCTTTCAAACACAGAGAACTTGCTCTGCTAGACAGCAGCTTCATGCCTTTTTTCCAAACACATAGGACTTTTCTGATCAAGCCTGACCAAAGAAGGATTATATCAGAACGGACCCGTGGCGAGGTAAGCTTATATCAATGTATTTTGAATGAGGCAGTGGCTCATTTAGCCCATAGCATTACAATAGGCTGCTAACGGGTAGCGCAGTAGACACGAAGCTCATTACATAAAGTAAAGCTCATGATAATTCATATGAACTGTTTAGTTCAGGTTACACTGTGTTTATACTCAGTTAGGTGAACATCAAATAATTTGTGAACACTGAATTGTTTTTATAATCAAGTCACAGCTATTTAGCTGCATTAGCTTGTGCAGTACACTACAAAGGGCTTCAGTTGTGCTAACAGCTAGCAGAGTGCTAACAGTGCTAACAGCTAGCACAACGCTCTTTATTTAAAGTAAAACTCATGATCATTCATGTTTAGTTCAGGTTACACTGTGTTTATACTCAGGAAGGTGAACACTTAATTTTTGAACGGTCTGAATTGCTTTTATAAGCAAGTTTACAGTGAACTAATGAGATAGCTGTAGTTGTCCTTTAGTTCTGACAAGAGTTTCAATGTCTGTGCTGATAGTAGACAGAGCTACTCTCAGATCATGTTCAGTGTCCAACCTGTTCCTTTGCTTTGACTTAATACAGATTGGTTGTTGTGAACGGTAGGGTTGCTTTGACTGCCAATGTAGCAAGGGAGAGATACTCAGACATCACGTATTTGCACCAGAAATGGGGGAGGCTTATCTCATCAAATTTCTTTCTCAGCGTCTGGCCACATGACAGCTTGACCAGCTGATTGTCCTTGCTGCTTGGCAACACAGTGCTTTCCATGTGGATTCCAAAGGGATCTCTTATCCACTGACTACACGACAAAATGCAAAGAATATAACACCTAGATTAAATAGAATGTATGACACTGCAATATGTATTAAAAGCCATTGTAGATGAATGAATGAATGAATGTCTTAAGCTATGAGTAAAAAGCTGTCAGGTCTGTAACATTTTGAAAACCAGTGAGGACAGGCCAAAACTGGGTTATATGAGTTCATGTACTTATACTTATGAGGAAAGGAGCTACAGCTGTTATGGTTTAGTCCCCCTCACCAGGAGGGTGAGGGAGAACTGAGGCAGGACTGAGTCAAGGAACACATACAACCAGGGCTGAGCAAATACAGCTAGGGAGAACAGGATGACCAGGGGAGTAAATAGGCTAACGGCACAAACAGGAGAGTGAGGATGAGGACGGACAGGTGAAAAAACAAACTACCCAGGAGGATTAGTTACCAAAAAAGGAAATCCACAGCACAGGAACTGTCAGCGTGGATACCAAACAGAACGTCTAGCTAACCTAATGGGAAAAACATAAAGAGATCCACAGCACAGGAACTGTCAGCGTGGACGTCTTAAGACGTATAACACAAAACATATAACCAACATACAAAATGCGATCCACAGCACAGGAACTGTCAGTGTGGAAAACAAAATGACGTACAATACATACCACGAACAATGGTCTGTCAACAGGGTATGCGAGTTACAGTAGTTAATGCTCCGGCGACAGTGGAGCGTCTGCCAGAGGTTTAAATGAAGAAGGTGATTACAGTAATGTGCCCCAGCTGTGCGCGACAACCCACAAGTCACTAATTACAAAAAGCAACACAGCTGAGGCGCTGAACCTGCAAAAAGAGTGAGCAGGAGAGAGAAAGGCAGAAGAGAGGCAGGTTGCACCGAGCGGACCTGACAACAGCATTGTGAACCATCTCAAGGTTTAGTAACTAAATCTGGAAGAAGGTTGACTTCACAGCTGTGTTGATCTACTTATCCACTATCAACTCACTATGAAATGTCATTCTTTTAGTTTTAAAGCTGTGACAACTTTCTGCTGGTTCACCTTTTGCTGTATGCTGAAAGTCATTCATCCTCTAGCAAAGCAAAGTTTATCAACATGATAACATTAATACAAATGTGCATAAAGCAGACTGACACCATGTGTCTCAGCATATCAATTCACAACATGTCCATCACACGGCATTACCCCTGTATCATTAGACTTCTGGTCCATGTTGGCATTAAGCTGCTAGTAATGTCGAGAGTGAAGTTAATTATAAGGCCAGATGAGTAAAAGCAGAACACTCTCTCTTTAATAAGAGCACAGGTCACAAAACAAACAGAGGTGGGTAAAGTAGCCACAAATTGTACTCAAGAGTAGCTGTACTTTAGTTTAGTTTATTTCAAGCATGTAAAAAATAAAATAGCATTACAAAAATAAAATTTTGAGAAAAGAAAAATGTAGTGCATATACAATACAAGAAGAAAAAACTAATAATATGAAGACAAAATAGTATACAATTCAGTCATATCACATTCATGAAGTAAATTACACATACTACCACCATTACATGCTTGAACGGGAGTAGAAAGAAGTACAGAATTATCTAGTTCTACCCCCTTTCTTAGACCATGGTATAGTTATGCCAGTGCCATTGACCCTGCCAACAACCACCCAAGCCCCCAAAAACCGCCAAGGACCAGCCCCGACATGCACCCAACATCCAGCACCAAACAACCTACACCACAGTGACTCTACTTGCACTCTAACACAAATTCGTGATTGCACACACAGATCGTCGTGTGCTAACTATACGAAATAACATTGTTAAATAACTCAATACAAAAACAACATTCACTTAATCAACACCTCTCACATCCACAAGATTAACACAAAGTCTTTACATTAATTTTATTATCATACACCACACCCCGAGTACTCCCATATGATCTGCACTATATCTCAATCATCTTTCCTATACCTTGAACTACAGCCTATTTTATATTTATATTGAAACTGTTTTATGCTTGTACATTGTTTTAAATCATCCTTTAATTTGTTCCACAATTTTACACCACTTACAGATATACAAAAACTTTTTTTGGTTGTACGTATAGACTAAATTTTTAAGTTTAAATGGCCTCTTAAATTGTATCCTCCCTCTCTCTCAAACAGTTTTTGAATTCCACCTGGCAACTGATTGTTTCTAGCTTTATACATAAACACAGCACATTTTTATTCCACTAGATCAAAAAAATTTTAACAATTCAGACTGTATGAATGATGCACTAGTATGATCCCGGTATCCAAGCTTATGGACAATTCTTATGGCCCTTTTCTGAAGTATAAATAATGACTGCAGTGAACTTTTGTATGTATTTCCCCAACTCTCAACACAATAATCTAAATATGGTAAAATTAAAGAAAAATAAAGAATGCGAAGTGACTTCCAATCCAGAATATGTTTCACTCTCACCAGTATGGAAATGCTTTTAGCCATTTTGTTTTGTATATATTTAATGTGAGATTTCCAGCAAATTTTGTCATCAATAACACCCAGAAATTTCATTTCATAAACTCTTTCTATATTAACACCTCCAACCATTACTTGGATTTGATTGTCCAGCCTACGAATACCAAATACCATGAATTTAGTCTTATCCAAATTAAGTGATATTTGGATTTGTTTGTATCACCCTATTTCTTTACTTTTTCAGTTTCCTGCGTAATCAAGTCCAAAAGTTGCTGGAGCTTCTCACCAGAAGCCCATATGGTAGTATCATCAGCAAATAACACAAATTTCAATAAGTCAGATACTTTACATATATCATTGATGTATAATATAAAGAGTTTAGGACCCAAAACTGACCCCTGGGGGACACCACATACATTGTCAAAATGTTTTGAGTTGTACTCACCCAACTTCACAAATTGACGTCCATTTGTAAAGTAGCTTCTAACCCAATTCAAAACCATCCCTCTAATCCCATACCTTTCTAATTTGTCAATTAGTATTTCATGATTAATTGTATCAAATGCTTTTCTTAGATCAAAAATATTCCCAACGTATGTTTCTTATTATCCATGGCACTAGTGACATCTTCTATCAGTTCAGTTATAGCCAGAGATGTTGATCGATTCGATCTGAAACCATATTGACTTTCCGTAAGAATTT
>NW_018128027.1:159914-165172 GCF_001952655.1 Monopterus albus | reverse complement strand
TGGCACGCCGTTTAATGTAGTTCACTATTGCTATGGCATCTTTGTGTTATCAACGATTTCAACAAAGAACTTCATCCATATTTTCTCATCCTTCAGCTCTTTAAACAATTGATTTCAGACATTTTCAGGGCAATCCTCACAATCTTTCATTTCAATAGCCACACTGTAGTAGTCCACAGGGTGTAATTGGGAATTCTCTCTCTCTCTCTCTCTCTCACACTCACTCACTCACTCACACACACCTGCTCGTTTTAAATACTTTGTGGGGATGAATGAGACAATTTTCACATCTTTATAAGTTCAGCATAGTTTCAGCTACAAAAGCCATTCAGGTATCAAAATGTTCAGCTCTTCAAGGAAATTCCTGCTTGTATATATTGCATCTCATCCTTCAGATAATTCAAAAAAGAACTTCAGCCAATTCTTCTCAACTATTTCAACATAGAACTTCAGCCATTTCTTCTCATCCTTCTGCTGTTTTGGCTATTGATTTCAGGCACTTTCAGAACAATGCATTACAAATCTCACATCCACACGTGCATTTTCTTCAGGAAATGCAATTTTTCTAGTTATTTTTCCTATTTCTTTTGTCCGTTTTTTGGCACTTCATTTCTTTAGCATACTTTCAGCTACAAAAGCCATTAAGGTATCAAAATGTTCAACTCTTTCAGGACATGTGTGCTTGTATTTTTATTGTTTGTAACATTTATACTTTTAAAACTATTTAGCTTTTCTCAGCAAAATTTTGCCCCACTCAAATGAATGGATAAAATACTGCTTGTATATATTGCATCTCATCCTTCAGATAATTCAAAAAAGAACTTCAGCCAATTCTTCTCAACTATTTCAACATAGAACTTCAGCCATTTCTTCTCATCCTTCTGCTGTTTTGGCTATTGATTTCAGGCACTTTCAGAACAATGCATTACAAATCTCACATCCACACGTGCATTTTCTTCAGGAAATGCAATTTTTCTAGTTATTTTTCCTATTTCTTTTGTCCGTTTTTTGGCACTTCATTTCTTTAGCATACTTTCAGCTACAAAAGCCATTAAGGTATCAAAATGTTCAACTCTTTCAGGACATGTGTGCTTGTATTTTTATTGTTTGTAACATTTATACTTTTAAAACTATTTAGCTTTTCTCAGCAAAATTTTGCCCCACTCAAATGAATGGATAAAATAATTACATCTTAATATCTTCAGCATACCTTCAGCTAAAAACACAATTTCAACTAATAACTATTCAGCAGCTCTTTAGCTATTCATACCGTAAACAGCTTTTTGATATTTTTTACAGTTTTTGCATAATTACCATTCACATTTTATGTCGCATTTCAATATCCACACTCTAGTATCTCTCAGTGTGTAGGACTACTCTTTCTTTCTCATACACACACATAAACATAGACACACAAACACCTATACACCCACACACACGCAAACCTAATTGTTTTACCTACTTTGTGGGGACCAATCGGTAAATGTTCACACCTTAATAAGTTCAGTATACTTTGAGCTACAAAAGCCATGCAGGTATGACAATGTTCAGGTTTTTCAGGACATTACAGTGTGTATTCAACTTTTTTACAACTTTCATACTCTTTAAATTATTCAGCATTTATTCTGAAAATTTTGCCCCATTCAAATGAATGGGGAAATTCAACTTCAGCATATTTCAGGTATCAAAATGTTCAGCTCTTTAAGGACATTCATGCTTTTCTTCAAGATTTTTCTAAACTTCATACCTTTGAAATTTTTAGCTTTATTTTGAAAATCTTGCCCCATTCAAATGAATGGAGAAATTCTACTTCAGCATATGTTCAGCATTTTCAGGTATCAAAATGTTCAGCTGTTCAAAGACATTCATGCTTTTATTCAGAATTTTCTAAACTTCATACTTTTGAAATATTTAGCTTTATTTTGAAAATCTTGCCCCATTCAAATGAATGGAAAAATTCTACTTCAGCATACTTTCATCTTTTTCAGCTATCAAATGTTGAGATTTTCAAGGACATTCATGCTTTTATTCCCAGTTTTTATAAAGTTCATACTTTCATAAAATTTGGCTTTATCTTGAAAATTTTAATTGAAATGAATGGGAAAATTCTACTTCAGCATAATTTCAGCGTTATTTGTGTGGATGCTGAAAAACACCCACGCTATGCTCTCCTGTTATTTATTATTATTGTGTGGATGCTTCAGCAGCCACACTATTGTTATCCTGTTCTTTATTGTATGGATGCTGATTCAGCATCCATACTATGTTATCCTGTTCTTTATTTATTATTCTGGTTTCTTCCGTCCGTTTTTCAGCACTTAATTGAATGGGAATATTCAACTTCAGCCTACTTTCAGCTATTTCAGGTATCGAAATGTTCAGCTCTTCAAGGACATTCATGCTTCTCTTCAGAATTTTTCTACTTTTAAAATATTTAGCTTTATTTTGAAAATCTTGCCCTATTCAAATGAATGGGAAACTTCTACTTCAACATTTCAGCTATCAAAATGTTGAGCTCTTTCAGGACATTCATGCTTCTATTCAAAGATTTTCTAAACTTCATACTTTTGAAATATTTAGCTTTATTTTGAAAATCTTGTTCCATTCAAATGAATGGGAAAATTCTACTTCAGCATAAATTCAGCTATCAAAATGTTCAGCTCTTCAAGGACATTAATGCTTCTCTTCAAAAGTTTTCTAAACTTCATAATTTTGAAATATTTAGCTTTATTCTGAAAATCTTGGTCCATTCAAATGAATGGCAAAATTATACTTCAGCATATTTTCAGCTATCAAAATGTTCAGCTCTTCAAGGACATTCATGGTTTTCTTCAGATTTTTTTCTAAACTTCATACTTTTGAAATAATTAGCTTTATTTTGAAAATCTTGTTCCATTCAAATGAATGGAAAAATTCTATTTCAGCATACTTTCAGCTAGCAAAACCATTCAGATGTGAGAATATTCAGCTGTTTTCAGTGTGATCTTTCACCTTTCAGCATCCATACGCATTTTCTTCAGAAAATGCAATTTTATAGTTAATTTATATTGTTTTGATTAACACAGGCAAAAACTTGAGCTTACCCTCTGTAAGTTTCCTGTGAAGGTTGTGTTTGAAATTGGAAACACAAGATCCATTTCAAACTTTGGAAAACATCATTTCAGTTTTTGTCAACATTGACTTCCTCAAGCTGCCTCACCAACAGCTCCAGAATGACTTTAATAAGAGGCAGAGAAGAGGGAAACAGGAGTCAGCCTCAGAGCAAACACTTAACATCACCCAACACCTGCTTTGGCCTCTTTGGTTTGGGAGAAAACACACTGAGGTTGCACTTTAGCACATACTGTAACTGCCCTGTTTTGTTTGGTGCTCTCACCGCAGACAACAATAGCTAAGTGTCTCTCTGGGCATGAAGAGGCATGGGTGGGTTTATATGAGAATTGGGAAATCTGTTTATCTTACCTGCCAGTTATCCGGCTTCAGGTGGCTGGCAGCCAAGCAAGAAGTCATTATGTGAAAACTTCATGTTGACTGTTTTTATTACTGACAAAGGTGTACTCATAATTTATCACAATTTTATGAATATCTTGATAGTTGTCAGGAGCATTCAAACAGGTTCACCTATGACACACAACAAATCAGTGTCCTGGGCATGTTAATAAAACAAGAAGGCATTAATTTCTGACTGGTTGCTGCATAGAAACAATTCTTACATGATAATCTGTTCAGGCTGTGCATCTGACAAAAAGCCTACCCTTAAGGCAGGTTACTAGCATCATGTGCTACCCTAAAGAATGAACTGAAGAAGGCAAGCAGAGAAACTGGAATAAACTAGTAGCTACTTCTTAAACAGGCTATTACCATGAATGGATCTGGACCCTGAGAGAAATGAATCAAGAAGTGTTTTACTAAGGGGACAAATCTAACAAAAAATGGTGCTAGGTGCAATGCCTGAAATAGTCAGTACTACAGTTCATGAAAAACTTTAAAAGTACTGGTCAGCATTTTAGGAAATAGGCTTATTGGTTTTCTTGCTGATTGTTGAACAAGAAAATGGACACCATTCTCACGTTTCCACTGAGAGTTAAGCTGGAACCACAATTAGCTTAGCTTAGCATTGTTTTTATGTTTGTTTTTTGTTCATTGCTGAGCTTGAGGGATAGCTTTATAATGTTTTTGCATTATTTTTCTGTTATTTTTGCTTCTTTACCACTTAAGTGATGTATACAGTATGTCTTAATGGAGAAAGAATTTCTATTTTAAAAAAGGTTTTCTCCTAACAAAACAGAGCCTCCTAATATTTTACAAAATGTGTATGAGTTAGTGTGTGAGCAATAATTTTCCCAGCAAAAGTCACACAATGGTGACACAGGTGGTAAAAATTTAGCAAGATGGCTGCACCAAGATTTAGAATAGGTAATGTGTGTGTGTGTGTGTGTGTGCATGTGTTGACCTTTGTTCTGTTTCCTTCTCACCACATTTTAGCCTTACTGACCCTTTTATCCTGCTTTGGGCATTTTAGTGTTTTCACAAGCTGGTGTGAAAACAGCAGCATTATACCAAGCTCCAGTGTTTTAGTTACTGGAAATCCTGGGATTGAGTGAACTTACTGTAATAGCACACCTGCCACAAACACACACACTCTCCCTCTCTCTCTCTCTCTCTCTTTCTCTAATAAGCATAAAAAAGAGCAACAGCAAGGTGAAAAACAAGTTTATGACAATATTTTGCCATCCACAAACCCTTTGGGTCTGGGCAATGCTGGCCTGGGGCCAAACCACAGTGTCCTGATGTACAGTATGAAGCTGTCTGTTGTCTCTCCCCCATGTTATTCATCACCCATTCTGGCTCTGTGACTGGAAGATTGAGGGAGCAGACAGCTCCTCCTAAGGGCACCCACCTGTGGCATATTGACCTTGAGGGGAGGGGCAGGACTTAACCTGATAAGTCAGGCATTTCTGGTGCAGCCAAGTTTTGTGGATTTTGCTGGTTGCATCATTCGCAAATGCACAGACACTTGCATGGATATATCTTACTGTCTAAATAGCTAGATGACTTTTTAGTTTTTTTTTCTCTTAGCAATTTTTAACTCTATGTTCAGTTTATGATTTAAATACTGCTGTTGTGTTTAAGTATGGAAAGCCAGACATGGGAAGACAATCAAGATGAAAAGTTTCTGTGCCCTTTCCAGCATTGTCTGTATTTTGTTGACCTATCTGTGAAAGACCTTTACATGACGTATACAGTATATATATATA
>NW_018128027.1:158504-159763 GCF_001952655.1 Monopterus albus | reverse complement strand
GGACCACTTGTGCCTTCACCTTCCACATTTTTTCTAGCTCTTTTTTCAGCCCTTTGTATTTTTTGAGCTTTTCTTGTTCCTTCTTCCTGATGCTGCTATCGCTTTGGGATTGCTACATTTATCACTACGGCCTTCTTCCTCTGTTTATCCACCACTACTATGTCCAGTTGGTTGGCCATTACCAGTTTGTCAGTTTGTATCTGGAAGTCCCACAGGATCTTAGCTTGGTCATTCTCAACCACCTTTGGAGGTGTATCCCATTTTGACTTTGGGACTTCCACCCTGTACTCGGCACAGATGTTTCTATACACTATGCCAGCCACTTGGTTATGGCGTTCCATGTATGCCCTGCCTGCTAGCATCTTGCACCCCACTGTTATGTGCTGGATTGTCTCAGGGGCATCTTTAAACAACCTGCACCTGGAGTCCTGTCTGGTATTGTAGACCCCGGCCTCTATTGATCTTGTACTTAGAGCTTGTTCTTGTGCTGCCAGGATTAGTGCCTCTGTGCTGTCTTTCAGTCCAGCTTTGTCCAGCCACTGGTAGGATTTTTTGATATTGGCCACTTCTTCTGTTTGACGGTGGAACATACCATGCAGGGGTTTGTCCTTCCATGAGGGTTCCTGCTCTTCCTTCCCTTGTACCTCTGGTTTCTGCTGCCTGAGGTATTCACTAAACACGTCATCACTCGGGGCCATCTTCCTGATGTATTCGTGGATCTGTTTTGTTTCATCCTGGATAGTGGCTCTGATGCTCACTAATCCTTGGCCTCCTTCCTTCCGCTTAGTGTACAGTCTCAGGATGCTGGACTTGGGGTGAAACCTGTCGTGCATTGTAAGGAGCTTCCTTGTCTTGATGTCAGTGGCCTCTGTCTCCTCCTTTGGCCAGCTTATTATGCCAGCGGGGTACCTGATGACTGGCAGAGCGTAGGTGTTAATTGCCCGGACTTTGTTCTTTCCATTCAGCCAACTTCTCAGGCCTTACTCTCTGCAGGTACTTGGTAGTTGCTGCTTTCCTTGCGGCCTCTTCATGGTTCCTATTTGCCTGTGGGATCCCAAGGTACTTGTAGCTGTCCTCAACATCTGCTATGTTGCCTTCTGGTAGTACAATCCCCTCAGTTTTGACTACCTTCCCTCTCCTTGTTACCATTCGACCACACTTATCCAGTCCAAATGACATTCCGATGTCCTGGCTGTAGAGCCTAGTGGGTGTGGATCAATGAGTCGATGTCTCGTTCACTCCTGGCATACAGCTTGATG
>NW_018128027.1:143172-158389 GCF_001952655.1 Monopterus albus | reverse complement strand
GTGCTTTGCTCCTCTGGTGTTACTACCAATTCCTTTCTGGGCGCTGCTCATGTATTGAGCCATGTACCTGCTCATCTTAGCTGCTATGATGCCTGACAGGAGCTTCCATGTTGTGCAGAGGTAGGTTATTGGGCAGTAGTTGGATGGTACTGCTCCATTCTGAGGGTCCTTCTGGATCAGGACTGTCCAGCCTTCAGTTAACCACTCAGGGTGGGTTCCATCCATTAGTAGCTGGTTCATTTGTCCAACCAGGCACTCATGGAGTGAAGTTAGCTTCTTTAACCAGTAGACATGGATTATGTCAGGGCCTGGTGCTGTCCAGCTCTTCATACTTGAGACCCTCTCTTGAATGTCTGCCATTGTGATGATTACTGGGTCTTGTGCAGGGAGATTGCTGTGGTCTGCTCTTAGGTCCACCAACCACTGGGCATTGTTGATGTGTGATGCCTCCTTCTCCCATATGCTCTTCCAGAACTGTTCAGTCTCCAGCCTGGGGGGGTCTGCTCTCATGTTATTACCCTGCCACTGAGAGTACACCTTGGATGGCTCAGTGGAGAACATTGGGTTTATTCTCCTGGCTTCAACTTCTCAGGTGTACCTCTTCAGCCGTGTGGCCAGGGCTGTGAGCCTTTGCTTGGCAGTCTCTAAGGGCTCAGGTCTGGACAGTGAGTTGTATGTCTTAGGTACCCCTTTCTTCATCACGCCTTTCTGCAATTCCGATAGCTGGCGAACTCCTCTCCTTGCTGCCTTGATCTTGGTCTCCAACCTCCTTCTCCATGGAGGATACTGCTCCTTATGACCATTGTTAAACTTATAGCCAAGCATCTCAAGGGTCACGATATACTGTATATACATATATATATGTGTGTGTGTGTGTGTGTGTGTGTAACCTCACAGTAACCTCTTGGTTTTGTGCTTTTTCAGTAATAAATAAATAGCTTAAACAGAGAAGAATTTGACCCCGAAAGGTTATCTTCACATTATGACATATCCCTTTTTACTGCTCCTTCAGTGTAGAACACTCACAGTGCAAAGTTTGATGAAAAACTTTCAAGCTTTTCTCTGCAGTATGAAAAGTCTGAGCAAATTAAAATTCAAAATCCAAACAAAGCCTTTCTTAAGAAGAGAGGTCTTTTGTTTTTGTTCTCTTAATGAAATCAGGTTCTAATCGTGAATGCTTACAATATAAAATTGCACTTACTGTATTTTTTACCCCCTCAGCCAAGCACCAAGGCTACCTAAAGCAGGGGAAACCATCCATGGTCACAAGTTCTTCATCGGTTTTGGAGGAAAAGGGGCCAACCAGTGCATACAGGCTGCCAGACTAGGAGCCAAAACTGCTATGGTCTGCAAGGTATGACACCACGATCAAGTTTGCAGGCACACACTGCTCCTGTGCTGTATGAGTGTGTGATTCAGTGTGGGTTAGTTTGGATCCCAGCATGAATATGTGCACGTCTGTAGAAAAAGAGATACTTTAGCTTGTGCAACCTTTGGCACATCCACATTTTACTCAATACATATAATCAGCCATCAGCTACCATAGTCCACCAGCTAGTTAACAAATTCCTAAATCCTTATAGCTTCATTCACACTTTAGTCATTTCACCATGCTTCATTTTCTCTTGATCAATACCATACCGCATGCATATGCCCACCCACGCTTACACGCCTTCAAACAACTCTATTCCCATCCCATATAACCCTGAGTCTCCAGTCAGTAAGCTCAGTGTGGCCTTTCAACTCTTCACTAAAGCACCAAAGCCCTACCTCTCAGAACAAAGAGGCCCGATCGATAACAACCCAGTGCGGGAGGAGCTCTCCAGGCATGGGGAGAACCCAAAAATAGACAACCGGGCTTGTCAGAAACATCCAAGATGGAAGGCCTCCTTTCAAAGAGAACGGGACCAAGCAGCCAATACCAGCCCAACCCACTATCACAGGCAAATAGAAGTGCCCCCGTTTTGGCACATTTCATGGAAAGCGTGGGTTCGAAGTAGGTGCCTCAGGGCAAGGTGGGGACCCCTTCCACAACCCAAAGTAGCTACAGATGTGGACATCCCAGTGCGGATGAGGGGAACAGGGAAAGGAGGGAAAGAAAACGAAAGCGAGGTAGGCCTGAAGAGGCGTGAAGGCGGGGTTATTGTGTCTTCAAGGCTTGGCGCAGCTGGTCGTGTGTTTACATATGTGTGTTTGTTGACTGTGTTCCTTTTTGCACATTTTCGGCGGCAGCGGCACCATGCCAGTATGTTGGCAGGGCACACGAAAATCCAAGCCAACTGAGATTTGACTATACCACTTTTCAGAAGTTGCTGCTAACCAAGTCTGACCTCGCTTGACACTCTTTTTGTTTTAATCGTTTTGCCTTCAATGTGCTCTAGGTTGGTAAAGACTTCTTTGGAGACAATTACATCCAGAATTTCAAGGACAATGTTGTACACACAGGTAAGATAGAATTTTTTTTTTAACCTTACATGCTAAATTTGTTCCCATTTCCACGGTGCATGGCAAAAAGTTCACATTCAGAGCAGTATGTTGTTTTATTCTTCTTCTTTTTTTTTAAGCCCGTGTTTTGTCGATTCTTTTTAGTCTCTCAAGCATTTTGGATACACTCAGTGTCAAACAAGAGTGACCTGAGCTAAAGGCACTCCGAGGAATTAGTAGTGGTTGTTATCCTGACCCTTTGGTTTTCAGTGGTGTGTTTGATGAATGCTGGCTTTTTTAGTTACACTGTCAAGACAGAAAGCTAACAGATTTGTTTTTGCAGGATGCTTTCAAATTGTGTTTTGTACTCTTAATCTTTCTTCTCTGTCTCAGATTTTGTAGAACAGAGCTCTGACTCAGCCACAGGAGCTGCCTCCATCTTTGTCAACAGTGCAGGTAAATACTTTTGCTACTAGCCTATACCACCCTGCTGAGATCCTAAAAGCTTTGAGTTGGTCTCGTGCACAGTCTTTCTCACTGCTACGCACACATGCACACACTGTACACCCATGCATTCTGTATTGCCCTTGACTCACCACTGCTGAAGTGGCTGTAATCAACAGATGCACACACATACACAAATGCTTAAGTGCCCCAAACCATGCTGAGAATCCACAGGCTCTGTTTTACAACAGTCCAGGCCTTTCCACACAGAGAGCTTTTTCATAGAGTGAATACAGTCAGGTGATGTAAAACATCCATGACGTCTGGATCCCCTATTTAACATAGTCAGCAAAATACATCCTCATTCCTCATTATACAGTTAACGTGCAGTTAATTGTTTAAAATCACTGTCTGAAAGAAGAAGGTTTAAAGTGGTTAAATGTGAGACTGCAATACACAAATAATGACCCATGGAACTATATGCACAAGCTATTTTTTTATTGTGTGCAAAGGTCAAATAAATCAAATGTGACTAGCTTCTGAGATCATTGATTAAAAGCAATATTTAGGAGGAGAAACAATCCAAACCATAACTGAGAGACATATAAAAACATTAGGATTGTGTTTAAAATTGGGTTTAATTTGAAGTATTTTCAAGGTTACAATGACTAATTGAATGTATGCTTAAAGGTATTTCAGGAAGCACCTGAATGTCATTTCATATGCATCACATTTATAAGGATAATCACCTTTATTGGCCAAGTATTTTACACAGAAGGAATTTGTTTCCAGTACAGAACCGAGGCAGCCATCTACGGCGCCAACTCTAACTAATGGGGGGCAATGGGGGGTTCAGTGTCTTGCCCCAGGACACTTTGACATGTGGACTGCAGGCACCGAGATTCAAACCTCCAACCTCCCGGTTGGGAGACAACTGCACTACCCACTTCACCACTGTGGCCTCCCCAAAATTGAAAATTATTTGCAACTTTTCAGTACATGTCTTGAGCACAGGTGGAACTTAACTAAGTACATTTACTCAAATACTGTACTTATGTACAATTTTGAGGTATCTGTGCTTTACTTCAATCCATCATCTATACTGCTTATCCTGAAGAGGGTATGAGGCGGGGTACACCCTGGGCAGGTCGCTGTACTTTGCTTGAATATTTAAATTTTCTGCTACTTCATACTTGGCCTTTACTATTTTTAGAGGGAAATATTGTACTTTTTACTTCACTCCTTTTATTTGATAATTTTAGTTACTAGTTGCTTTTCAGAATCAAATTAATAAACTACAATATACTATAAACATAACATGTTATTGATCCTTGGTAGGAAATTTGCAGCCTAACCAGCAGTAATTCAAATATTAAATTTATAAGGTAGTTAACATTAAATGTGATGTACATTAATGTGAAATATGCCTTTCTGCATCATGAGTGCTTCTACCTTTGGTACTTTATATTTTGATGCTAATACTTTTGTGCTTGTATTTAAATAATATTTTCAATGCAGGACTCTTACTTGTAAGAGAGTATTTGTACACAGCCAAAGTTTGTCAAAATGAAATCTACAGTGAGCCGCCACAGTTTGAGAGTTCCCATGGAGCCTTGCAGTGATTGCACATGGCTGGTGTTTCTTCACGTCTCTTTTGGTGTCCACGGTCAGGTGAGAACGCCATTGTGATCGTGGCAGGTGCCAACATGCTGTTGAGCAGCAAGGAGCTACAGAAAGCTCTTCCAGCCATCAGCCATGCAAAAGTACTGGTGTGCCAACTGGAGATCAATCCCCAGACATCCCTGCAGGCACTACACATGGCTCAGGAGAACAAAGGTCAGTGAGTGTCTGCAGCACATATGCGGGTCCTTCTGAAGTCAGAAACTTCTTGACAAAATATGATAATGCCATTCTTATATAATACAGGTAGTTACATTTGCATCAACTGTTTATTTTCCCCAAATGTGGCTACTTTAGTCTTTAAAGGCTCAGTAAGGTATTTGTTTAACCATCAGAATTGCATGTATTTTTTAACATACTGTATAGTGTAAAAAAAAAAGAGTTATTTTGATCAAGAGTAATTTTGGTTTGATGATAAACCGATCATAAGTTAAATATACTGTAGATCTTCATCTGTTAAATAAGCTTGATTTTCTGTTAGTTTGTTTTTTGAAAAACCTGTCAAACACTTTGAGTGTGATAGATTAAAACTGAGTTTTGAGTCTGGGTGGTGGCGGTACACCTTTGTTTACATTTGGATCACATTCTACCTCTCAGGTGATATAAGCTTAAAATCTTTAGAACTTTTCATCCTGTGTTGACATGAAAGGTGGCTATAAAGTTCCTGGGAGAACAGCCTGTGTGGTCAGTGGCTCCAGGATGCTAGAAAGGATCCCAGGAGTGATGTAGGAAGAAAAAGAAAGTCACTTTCGGCTTTTCCCGTTTAGGGGTCACCACAGCGAATCATCACACTGACGACTCGCATGTTGACATTTGGCACGTGTTTTACACCAGATGCCCTTCCTAATGCAATCCTGATTCGGCACAGCAGCAAGAGCGCTGCGCCTTAACCACTAGCCTACCAGGGACGGCTAGTGATGTAGAAAGAAAATGTGTCTAAATAGTATCAGATTGTCCATAGAAACTTCTCAAGCCATATCTACAATATAATCCACTTCTTTGCTGGCCATCTGTGTGCTCGGTATGTTCTAAACCCTGATATTATTGCCAGAATACGACTATATGCACTGTTTCAGGCTTAATCCTTGTGCACGCTCCTTTTGAACCTGCTCCTCTTTTACCAGTTGAGCTGTGCTGTTTGAACCCACTCATACTGTACAACATAGCTAAGCATGTATGGCTGAATACGAGTTTAGTATGGGTCTGTTAGTAATACTAACAGTTAGTAATAACTACTGTAGCTGCCCTCACTCTGGTGTTTTTGTTTGGAGAGCAGCTCCAGAGTAATGTGCCTGGTAGCCAGTCAGGAAACTACATTAGGAATTTATGCTCAACAAACAGGAAGAAGGCAAATATGCAGGCTACACTATGGAACAGCTTGAAACAAGATATCTAAGATGAAAGCAGTGTAGTCAGCAATATTTAGGGAATTTGGTATACATTTTTAATATAGTAAACTAGGCTGTGTCAAATGAGGCAGATCACAGCCACTGTTGTTTTTTTTTTTGGAAGAAGAAGAAGAGAAGGTTTCTTTTTAGATTTTTATACATTTAACAAGAATTGAGTGTTTCATGATCAAAAGCTACATTGTAGTTGGAATAACCTACTTTAAATGTAGTTCCAGGCAACATTAGAAACATACAGTACACTTCATTTTTACCACTACAGCCTCACTAGTAAGTCTAAACAGTGGCTAATGATAGCTAGTGTTAGTGAACTTTAGATGTACAATATGCTGATGTATAACTGACTTTACTGAGCAAGTTGTGTGACTCTTTTCCACTTGAGCTACTTTTACACTTTGTTTCATATTGCCACAGATAAACATTCAGCACTAATGGTGATGTTAAAGTGATTGACTTAAGAGAATCTAGTAACTGCCACTTGTGGCTACAGTGGCAGCTAGCTGTTCAGCAGAGTTTATACATATAGTCTCGCATTAAATGTAGCTTTCTGAAACCATTCAGATACTTGAACATCAAGAGCTTGTCTGTTTATTTATCAGTCTGTCTTTTCTTGAACCATTGCCATTTTGTATGATAGAAAAATCAGTCAGCTGACTTTTCTGTTTGCATTTCAGATTTATGCTTTCCTACACTCTTTATAGAGGGGCTTCCCACTGATTCATATCACTTTTTCAAGTTAAGTGTGAGAATTGGTCAAATGTATTGTTTTCATGAAAATGTTGGGCCCCTGCTGCTCATATTCTACACCAAACACCAGCCACGTTTCTAAAGGCTAACAGGTCCTTGCAGTCCTGCATAAACTGAGACCTTCACCCGCCTTCTGTCCTTTCCTTCCTGCACCTTTTTGATAACCTGTTTAGTGATCTAATAATCTTTAACAGCATTCTATTATTAGAAGCCCTGCGCGTCATTTGAGACGACTGGGGAGCCTCTCGCCACTGTCATCAGGGCCTGTCGCCATTAATCGCTCGCTGCAGGATGCCAGAACCAAAGATTTGCAGCCATAACCATGTTGCAGATGGGATACCCAGATGGCCTCACAGAGCACCACCCTCTCTTTCCAAGCCCCTTTTCTCACCATGCCGACTGTACCACAGGATTAGGCTTGGCATGTGGCGCCAGGAGAGAGGCAAGGCGAGGAAAGATGCTTGGCAAAGATGTCACCTCAACACTGCCACACAAGAGCATTGCGTAAATGGAATTCTCTGGAGAGAATGGTTGTTAATGGGTTTGGCAGCGAGGATTTAATGACGCGGGGGTGAAGCGCCGCTCAAATTACGCAAATGTCACCATCACGCCACACGTACTGTGGATGGCAGTTCTCAGAAACACTTGTCGAGATAACCTATCAAGTTTATTCTCCTTCTGTGTAATCATTTCAGGAGAAGAGACACATTTTTTTTACCACCTACCATTTAATATAGAGAAGTTAATGGAATTAAATTAATTCTAGGAATTGATGAAATGGTAGAAGTTTGTCGTTTCATGCTTTCTTCTTCCGTCTTTCTCCCCATCTTTCTTGTCTGAGCAAGCAGCCACTTTTCTATTTCTCACCAGATGCAATTAGAGCCTCTTAAAGCCCTTTTACATACTCACTGATGACTCATTCCTTTTGTGTGTGTGTGTGTGTGTGTGTGTGTGTGTGTGTGTGTGTGTGTGCATGCATCTAAGAGTGTGAGTGATCCCTGTCTTACTCTGTTTTCCCTCTCCCTTTGTTTTTCATCCCCCTTTCCTTAAGTGACCACAGGAACAAACTGCTGTATCTTTGTACTTTCTGCTCTATTCTGGCTACACAAGCGCAACCAGACTTTGAACATCTAAGGAGAGAAAAAAGTCCAGAGTCATGACACATGCACACACATGCTCTCCTGCCAGACATGACTCAGTATGGACACATCCCAGTATTACCACATCTGTCCCAGCAGCTGTGAGCATGTGTGTGTGTAAGTGTAGTTTCACTAACACCTGGAGAGCAACCAAAGCAACCTGAAACCGACACACTGGTTTATGTGACGTCTAGAATAGCAGCTCCTTGCATCAGAGAGGCAGATTCCTTGATGCATCCATGTATTAGGGATTTTGCACAAGCTGCTCTTGTGTGCATATTGATAAGCTTCCATCCTCAGCAGTCCTATTGCATGTATACTTCGTGAGCATGTGCATTTGACATCAGCACCGAAGAGACATGCTTGACGCAAACACCGTGGTCACACCACAGATGGTGGCCAAGGGAGCAGATAGTGAAAGACAACAACATTCTTGATATGAGTTCCATCCATGACTACAAATAATAATATGATTAGTGACAGTAGTTTGAAACCACAGCATGAGTTAGCCTTTTACATGATTCAGTGGCACTTATTTATCCTGTGTACATGGAAAACAATATGTGGTTAGTTCTTCACTTGATGGTATAGCTGATGACTGTGTTAATGCCACTGAAGTCCTGCACATACAGTATGTTATGACATTTACTCCACTTAACAGCATAATCAAGTGTCCATAATCAACCCAGGCTTTAGCCATGTCCCTCATTGCTGTGCTTAATTGCCATCACATTTTATATGCATGTGAGCTTCTGAAGGACACCTGAAAAATATGACAAGGGAGAGGAGGAAGGCTGCTGATTGGTCTTCCTCTGAGTGGAAGAGAGCTGTAAAAGTGAGTGGTAGGAATAAACATTATTTTTAGTGTGAGATGCATCCATTGAGATTCAAGGTTATTTATTGGTTACATTAACATAAAGGAGAAAAAAATGGAAAAAGAAAAAGTATGTTCTTCATATGCTGTCAGGCAGAGTAAGCAGAAAAGTCATGCTATAGGTCTCTGTGTAGTTGAACATATTAAAGCCCCTTTAACTAACCCTCAAACCCTCAACCTTTAGAGAATGAGTGAAAATCAAAACAAACTAACCCCTCAGTCCCTAAACATCTTTTAAGTGTTGTGAAAAGGAAGAGCTACATCACACCATGGTAAATGCTTTACTTTACTTGTTTGAATTCAGTTTTCATATTTTGTTTATTCTGTGATTATTCTACTTTTGTTCTATTTTAGTTTCTTAAACGGTATGGGCATTCAATGTTAGGTGAGAGAGAAACAGTATTTCGATTTGTCCTGCACATATAGTGAATTGACAATAAAAATCTTTGATCTTTGAAAGAAAGAAATGAGAAAGATGGAGGTGTTTTAGCATTTTCAGTGAAAGAGATCATGTTAAAAAGATATAGAAGACTGAAGAAAGGCAAGGGGAAACACAAAGACGCGTCCTTTTATGCAAAACTGAGGCATCAGATTTCAGAGATGACCCACTTGTCTTGAAAATCAACTTAATTGCCCTTCAGTTTCCATTACTTTAACACACACACAGAGAGAAGAAGGGTCAGAAAGAGCTCAGTGCCACTTTCTCATGACCAGGACTTTGCTCTTGTGGAGATACATACAGTACAGTAGAGTATGAGTGTGTGTGCTAAAAAAGAGAGAGGAATTATTTCCACTTTTTCTCACGAGCAGCCCAGCTTCCACCTCAAAAGCGCCAGGTGGCCAAAGCCCCGCACAAACCCACGCAGCTGCTCTGCTATGCACCCACGCAAACGCACACAGAGCAACTAAGCACACACATTTGCAAAACAGACTTTGATGTCACCAATGCCGAACATATATTTCCCTCACACACACAGACATACACATGCTTGCAGGAGGCTTTATGTTGTTCACAGAGATATGAGAATTAATCACTTTGTCAAGCTGGGCTTACCCTCACACATACACAGAAATCATGGTACTAGATGCATTAATGCTCTCTGCTCCTGAATATGCATAAGACAGTGATGTACAAAACATACAGAGGATTACTTCTGACAAACGCTCTTGGTGTCTTGCTTTCTCCCTCTCTCGCACTCCTAAATACACACACAAAGGGTCATGACACATCTCACCCACATATTTAGGGGTATATACTACTACACATACAGTCCTGTAACTGCAGGGGTTACAGTGCCCCACAGAAAACTACTGTTTTTCCCTCCCCAGGGAATGCTAATTTAATCATTTGAAAGGTGATTTTTTTAATAGAAGCTTTTCCACTTGAGCTTTGCCTGCAAGAGCAAACCCCAGCAGTAGCCCACTAGCCTTTGTTCCCAGTGAAAGTTTAATTAAGGTAATGCCAGCCCTTGACAGTAAAGCTTAGCAAATGGAAAAGAAATATCACATAATTGTAAAGTGTGCCAATGAGGGACACTGTCAGAGCTGTATCCTCTTAAAAGCAAGTTGACAGCTATAATTGGGTGCATTATTGAGAACAATTATATATTTTGTATCTATTGTTAATGACTGCATGCTATCCCCACTGACCTGTAGATGATGATGTTTGACATTGTGGTCAATAAAATGGATTACAACCTGATTTCTTTTTACAGTAAAGACTATATTCAACCCAGCACCGGCCATTCCTGACTTGGATCCAGCTTTCTACAGAGTCTCTGATGTGTTTTGCTGTAATGAGTCTGAGGTGATGAATCTCTCACACACACACAACTCACAATATTTAGCTCTGCAGCATTTTTGCATCTTCACACAGTACGTCTGCACACACACACACAAGGCAGAGAGGAATGTGAAACCAGTTCTACCCAGCAAAATTGTGGGTATTGTATTGTCCAGCTTCCTTTCTCACACACATGGATTTTACAATAAGTTTTCATGAAAATTCTTAGTCACTTCTGAAAGAGTGGGTTATTATTTTCACCCAGGGGTAGACAAAAGTAGGTTTCTGATATTTAGCCAGTCACCATTGATTTTGATGTTTGAAATGACAGCGGGTGCTAACAGATTTAATCAGATGTAGCAAGATAGCTCATTAAGTATCATAAAGAGAAATACAAGATCAGACTGTTATTTTGTTCCGACATAACCCTATTGTAACCTGTAATTTCATATAGTATGTTTTAACTTTACAAAGACTTTTAGTATAAGAACTAACCCATGAGTCTGGTAAACATAAAGCTGTCTGAGATAGAGGCTGTTGGAGTCTAAACGTTCCTGTCTAAAAAAGAGCAGGACATTGCCGCTAATATTAGTCTAAAATCTGCTAGCATCTAAAACTGTTTTCCACACAGTGGGGAAATATTGCTTCATAACCTGTTTCTGTACCTTTCAAACTAATAGTTAGTTGTGCTCCTTGGCCTTGAAAATAAAACCATCCTACCACTGTAAATAGTAGGCTAGTTAAGACATTAAGACATACTAAAGTGTGTAGTTTACAGTACCGTAGTGCAGATTAAGTTAGTGTTTCATACTCCACACTAGCCACAGCTGTGGCAGGGGTTGTCTGTCCATGTTGTTCATGTGAATGCGATATCTCTAGACATAATTTGGCACAAATGCCCACTTGGACTCGAGCACTGGCGTAATTATCGCCGGTGCAGCCAGTGCAGTGTCTTGAGGGATCATGTGGGAAGAGTTTCGATGGCTGCTTTGATTATACAAGTTGCAGGAGGCCCTCCATGCTTATTTACTTTATTATGCAATTGTCAAACTGACTTTTCAATAAGACCTAAACAGGTGGTTGTGATGGACATTTATATCATGTTTTCACCTTGTGTATAATAGTTATGGTTTTGAATCATAGCCTGTTTTTATTATTCTTTTTTTTAATTGTCCTTATTTAATGTTCCTAAACTGTGCATTTTATTTAAAGTAAGGTTATTTTTTAATAAAACATGCAGTTCTTATTTAATTTGGTTGCTTTCTTCTCAAAAGTTACGAAAGAAGAAATGCTAATTTATTTGTCCGGTGACCTTGCTCCCTGTTATCTGTGTGGACATCATGACATCAGTTATTTTCTCAGCGGTTCAACTTTTCATCAAGAAGTGAGTGTTCTTCAGCAAATAGTTAGCAGCATAATTTTTAGAGAGCCCAAACAAAAATTGGCTGAATTCTGAATCTGAATTTCTGTAGTGCTATTAATGTCTTTGCTGAGTGCAAGGCCTGTTGGATGACCGTCTAATGGGTGAGTACCTGGTTCTCTTTCTTATGAAGTGGAATCATGCATTTAAATCTACGTTGTAAAATGTGCACCTATGTCTCCATGCAATTGTCTGGAGTGGTTGTGTGTGTCCATGCATGTGTGTGCACAGGAGTATGCGTGTGTATTTGGGACGGGGATGGGGCACAGAAAAAACTTTGTACCAGTGCCCATTACAGTTATGTTATGCTACTGGATGAACTGATTATATTTTGGTGGTCAAAGGTCACTGTGACTTCCAATTCCTGTAAACCTGAAGTAATTCTAGTTACTTTAGTTAGTTCTAGGCTGAAAAATGACAATACCTTTCTTTAAGCAATTGGTCAATTAATTCATGATTATTAAAATCAAAAGATGCTTACAGTACATACTGTATGTCCAGTCAACACTAAGTAACACTGGAAGATGTGCAGCCATGACTTGAGTACAGGTAAAAATATTTCTACTCTTTTTTTTTTAAGAGAAAAGAGAGGTTTGAGATAGTACAGTATGAGCGCCCACACATACACACACCTTTTCACAGCAGTTCAATTGTACCTTCTGGGTCATGGACCTCACCATCGCATCAATAACCCCACTGTAGCCTTGAATCATACATGTAAACAGTGGTATGAAGAGGGAAATAAATGTCTCTCCACCCTTTTACTGTAAAAAGTAGTCATGCCACCTTACGTCTTGGCTGCAGGTTGATGACAGATGAGCGACAGGGGCAGGGATACATGTGTATCATAGTGAAAACAGCAAGGCAGATGTTCTATTTGGCTGAGTCACTGGCCCCTCGGGGATAAAATGGATGTGAGTTTGCCTGAGAGCATGTATTTGATGTGGTGATGCAGGGCAGAGAGATACTGTAGCCAGGTGTGGAGACATGAAAGGGAGAGTTGACGAAAGCGCAACGTCTTCTCTCTTTTCTTTTTTTCTTTAAGAATGTCAGGTCATGAAGGAATAGTCATGTTCTACATTATGCAGTATGTCGGGGTAGAAAGAAATAAAATATCCCAAGGTCAGGTGATAAATATATTTTTTAAAATGCATTACATGCACTTGCTAAATTAAAATAGATTCAGAGTGAAAGACACTTAGTCAACAGGCATGTGTAGTTAATGCAATGCAAAAAGAAAAGAAGACAATACACATTGTCTTGGTAAAATTTTGAAGTTTAATATGGCATTCATTATTCTGTGATTAAGAATTTAGAGTTCAAAAACAATACATCGTTGCTTATAATTACAGTTTTACTGTAATTACTTACTTTAATTATTTAATTTAATTTGATTTGGAATACTTTACTGTGAGTAGCACACATGCTTTCTTGTTTTTTCTTCCTTTCTTGTGCTTTTTTATTTCTGTTTGTGTGTGTTTTTATTAGGGATCCCTTTATGTCTTCTATGTTATTTCAAGAAAATCTATATAAATTTTCAAAACAAAGTATCACATGCATAATTGAAACAGGTACTTCTAGTATTGAACTATCTACTTTGTGTGTTTGATTGTTGATTTGAGTCTTTTAATATTTTATTTTGACACAGTTCCTTTTCTTGTAAACAAGCTTTTGAAAAGGTTCTGAAACTATAATTCAGCAGTTGATGTCTTACTTACTAAAAAGCTATAAACATTTTAACATTAATGTTGCAGGAATGGAACAATTAATTTTTTTGAATGCTTTTTTTTCGATTAAGGTTTGTTGTAACAGTAATATCTGTATTATTTACAGGATCATGATATGGTGACTTATTACACTATAATATTAAAAATGTAAAAAATATGAACTTTTTTAGAAATATTTCTGTATTTTTATTGTTAAATACTTTGTAGTGACTGGCACAGAATACTACTTTACACCTGTGTATCGTCAGCAAACATGAGAGCACCAGGATTGACTCTATCTCAAAGCTGGACAAACCCACTGCAATGTCCATCCATCCATCCATTTTCCTCCGCTTATCCGGAACCGGGTCACGGGGGCAGCAGTCTAAGCAAAGATGCCCAGACATCCCTCTCTCCAGACACTTCCTCCAGCTCCTCCGGGGGAATGCTGAGGCGTTCCAAGGCCAGCTGAGAGACATAGTCCCTACTGCATGTCCTCCTCCCGGTGGGACATGCCTGGAACACCTCCCTAGGAAGTCGGCCAGGAGGCATCCGAAACAGATGCCCGAGCCACCTCAGCTGGCTCCTCTCAATGTGGAGGAGCAGCGGTTCTACTCTGAGCTCCTCCCAGGTGACCGAGCTCCTCACCCTATCTCTAAGGGTGCGCCTAGCCACCCTGTGGAGGAAGCTCATTTCGGCCGCCTGTATCCGGGATCTTGCCCTTTCAGTCATGACCCAAAGCTCATGACCATAGGTGAGAGTCAGAATGTAGATCGACCAGTAAATCAAGAGCTTCGCCTTACAGCTCAGCTCCTTCTTCACCACGATGGACCGCTATATCGACTGCATTACTGCAGAAGCTGCACCACCTGGGCCTCGGGTTTGGGGTTGCTGATTCTCACCCCAGCCGCTTCACACTCGGCTGCAAACCGCCCCAGTGCACTCTGGAGGTCCTGGTTTGATGAAGCCAACAGGACAACGTCATCTGCAAAAAGCAGAGACGAGATCCTGTGGTCCCCAAACCGGACTCCCTCCGGCCCCTGGCTGCACCTAGAAATTCTGTCTATAAAGATAATGAACAGAACTGGTGACAAAGGGCAGCCCTGCCGGAGTCCAACATGCACTGGAAACAAGTCTGACTTACTGCCGGCAATGCGAACCAAGCTCCTCAATCCTGGACCCCATACTCCCGGAGCACCCCCCACAGGGCGCTGCGAGGGACACTATCGAATGCCTTCTCCAAATTCATGAAACACATGTGGACTGGTTGGGCAAACTCCCATGAACCCTCTGCCACCCTGAAGAGGGTATAGAGCTGGTCCAGTGTTCCGTGGCCAGGACAAAAACCGCATTGTTCCTCCTGAATCCGAGGTTCGACTATCGTTCGAATTCTCCTCTCCAGTACCCTGACATAGACTTTCCCGGGGAGGCTGAGGAGTGTGATCCCCCTATAGTTGGAACACACCCTCCGGTCCCCCTTCTTAAAAAGAGGGACCACCACCCTGGTCTGCCAGTCCAGAGGCACTGTCCCCGACCGCCATGCGACGTTGCAGAGGCGTGTCAACCAAGACAGCCCAACAACATCCAGAGACTT
>NW_018128027.1:132874-141804 GCF_001952655.1 Monopterus albus | reverse complement strand
TTCCATGTCCCCAGGGCTAGTCTCCGTGTCCAGAGATCGGGTCGTTGGGGCCCCTGCCTTTGACTGCTGCCCAATCGACTGTGCACCAGCCCCTTACGGATCCTCCTGCAGGTGGTGGGCCCACGGGAGGACCTCCCCACGTCGCTCGTTCGGGCTAAGCCCCGCCGGGCCCCGTGAGGGGAGGCCCGGCCACCAGGCACTTGCATTTGAGCCCCGACCCCGGGCCTGGCTCCAGGGTGGGGCCCCGGCTGCGCCATGCCGAGCGACATCACGGTCCTTGGTTAGATTCTATTCATAAAGGGCTTTGCAATGTCACTGATTGGTTTTCTGAAGAGTGCTTTTAAAGCTCAAGTCTGGCCATCACCATATTGATAGAGCTTCACTCTGCCTTCTACATCTAATCCAAAAATGGACAAAGAGGCAGAGCTTGTTAAACAGCAAGTGGCCAGTCACATACTGTATTTGACCCTCACAATATGATTCCTTGACCATGAAAACCTACCTCTAGCATTTGGCATCACACTAATATCATTAATAGTTTGAAAGTTATTCAATAAAATTTATATTTCAGTAATGATGATTTTCTTCAGGATCTAGCTCAGTAACTGTTCAAGATTGGTTGAACTTGTTGACCCTCTACTGAATCAGCAGAGATTCAGCTGCAGTTTGGCCTAAGTTGCAAGTCTGTAGTATTATTTGAGTTTTATATGAGTTTTCTGTGAGCCTGAGAAATCTGAACATTCTAGATCACCACATCTGAAATATTACATGGATCCAGATCAGACTTTGGTGTGTGGTTGATCTTGTGCGGATGTTATTTTGCAACTTTTGTCCAAGCATTGTAGGCTTTGTGTATGGAGTTAGAAGCAGAAATGGTGAAATTGGCCCTATCTCACATCCTTTAAAAATGTTTTGTATCCAGATGATGATCCAGATCAGCAACAGAATCTCATGGACTGTTTTGTGGGCCACACTTTACCTCTCTAAAAAATGTCATCAAAATTTATTCATTACTTTTTTAATTAATCAATAAATGCTAGTAAAAATATAACCTCCTTGGTTGAGTTAGTTATTGAATCACTGATTTATACAAGGTTTAAATTTTAAATTGTGTGTAATTTTGCTGCTCTGTTAGAAATTAACCCAATTCTTTTGTTGGAAGCGCGAGAAGTGAAGACAGGAGAGGACTGTTTAAAATCAACAGAAAGTTTACTCAAAGTCTGGGCACAGTGAAGTCATTACGGCGCTGGGATCAGAGCGACAGCGCTCCCGCAGGAGATCCATTATCTGAACCATGAATTATGTTTTAACAATACATTTATCTTCTTGGGCTGCTCCGCCCTGGACAGAGGTACTATACTCAACACTTCGTAATCCTATTGGTCATTTGGCATGAGTAGGTTAACTCCTGCCTGTTTAAATGTGATCAAAACCAGGTGTGTGTGTTGTGATGTGATTTTCCAGGCAGCAACTGAACAATGGGTCATCTGCGCTGTAGAATCCATATCTGTGTAATCCTATTACAGGACAAAGCAGGACCTCATGAATACAAACACTATGTCTACACAGAAGTTAAAGTAGTCAATTTCTACTTCAGCATCACTTGACTCTCATCAATACAATTGGAAGATATATATGCAAGGAAAATAAATGTATTAAAGTAACCAAAGCTCAGTAGTTCTGGACAATCATCAATACAGTTTTAACATGTATAAGCAAGGAAAGTAAAGGTATGAAAAGTAAAAGACAATGAAGAACTGAAAAGTAACTAAAGGTTATAAAGTAACTAGAGCCTATAAGAATCAAATCTTACAGCTCACAGTCTAAATGTTGTTCCTGTAAAATGATAAAAATGTTTTTTATGGGTACATTTGTTTATAAATTGCTGTAAACATTATATTTTAAATATGACTTTGTACTGTATGACTGGATGTTTTCTTGTTACAGTGCTCTCTTGAACTCTAAAATGAGTTTAATTTCTCTCTAAAGCTCTTAATGTTCATAGCTGTGTACGTTAAGACCTGGAGATCTTTTAAATCTAATAATATTGTAATGGAAATTCACATTGTTTGTACTGGTGATTCAGCCAGTGTCAAATTAGAAATGTTTTAACTACCATTCATGTCACATGAGAAACATTATTCCCCTGCCCACCTTCCTGCTCATTGTATGATTTATTGCTAATAAAGACCTGGCAAAATGCATAATTCGTGAATGTATGCCAGGACTGTATGGCAATGTAAAACCTTGTGATCAAGACACAGAAAACAAATGAGAAAAAATTAGTAAAAATACTCATGTAAAACAAAGTTACTCATTTCAGGTACAAAATCTACATACTGCTTTTTTTTTCAAATGTAAACACTGTGTAAAGCTAAAGTTACAAACACCCTGTCAACAAAACATAATCATACACGTTGCTGTAACAGCAGCACATTATTTCCACCTTTTAGCTGTATGCCTTAGACATGCCTTAGGGGTGGCTGTGGCTCACGAGGTAGGGCAGTCATCTCCTGACCAGCAAGTTGGTGGTTTGACTCCTGGTCTCCCCGCATGCCTAAGTGTCCCTGAGCAAGACACTGAACCCCGAATTGCTCCCTGCGGCTTGACTAGCGCCGTTGTGTGGCAGCCTGTTGTCATCGGTGTGTGAATGTTGTGTGTGAATGGGTGAATGGTGTATCATCTCCTGTAAAGCACTTTGGCCAGTGCAACACACTGTGGGAAAATGCGCTATATAAATACAGTACATTTACATTCTTGCAACTACACCTACCATGTCAACAACATTATGCTACATATGCTTTAAAAAAGAGGTGCCCACTTGTGTGTGTGATAAGCACACACATCCACAGACAGTGAGAGAGACAAAATTCTCATGTTGAATACAGGGGGAAGTAGGTTGATTCCTTACCCTGTTGTGAAGCTGATGACTAACAAAACAGCTCTTTTTCTGTTTTGGCATCCAACAGCACCAGGGTGGCTGCGGACTCTAAAAGCACTGATACACTGGGTGGTTTATTTTTGAACTGTCCAAGGTCATTGTTCACCCTGACAGATTACAATAGCAGGGATTGGGGGCAGGGATGAGATCCTGAGACCCCTATTCAACAGTAGCGTCAGCCATGCCTTGATCCTCCCATTTGGTGTTATACTGTCATGGGTATACATTCTGTACAGGCGTTTGTGTGTGGTCTCACTGCACTGTGTTGAGGCTGAGGGGTAAGGGAGGATGATAGGGGAGCTTAAAGATGACAAAGTGCACGCACTCTTTGATCCGCAGCCCACATGCTGCGCTAAAGTGCTTTATACTGAGGGGCATTAACTTTCATGTCCACCTGAGGACCTCACATGCTAAAATGGATCCACATTTCTCATACACAGATCTAAGAGGCAACTCAAACACACTTTCAGAGGAGCATGATAGAGGCATAAAGAAACAAGAAATGTGTTGTCATTTTTTTGTGCTTGCGTTTGGTTTTGGTTTTGTTTTTTTTTATGTTTACATCTTTAGAGCAGGGTAATTTTAGACCTGTAATTGCAGCGGAAAATTAAAAGGGGGAAGTCCACCCTGAGATAGAATTTTCCATATGCTTCATGTCTTTCACTTCATTAGGAATACACTTAAAATCCCTTTAATTTCTATTAGGCACTATTAGGATTTTTTAACACTTAAGGTTTTCAAACACATTGTGTTGTGAACAAAATGAAGTCCTTTGAAAGGTATTTTAAAAATTCTTTTGATTGAACTAAGATGTATAAAATGTACTGTCAGGTCCACTCAGTGCGACCTGCCTCTCTTCTGCCTTTCTCTCTCCTGCTCGCTCTTTTTGCGGGATCAGCGCCTCAGCTATGTCACATGTTGTAATCAGTGACTTGTGGGTTGCCGCGCACAGCTGGGGCGCATCACTGTAATCACCCTCCTACCTTATTTATACCTCTGGCGGACGCTCCGCCATCGCCGGAGCATTAACTACTGTAACGTGCATACCCTGTAACAGCCTTTTAGTCGTGGTATGTATTTATACGTCATTTTGTTTTCCACGCTGACAGTCCCTGTGCTGTGGATCACATTTTGTACGTTGGTTATATGTTTTGTGTTATACATCTTAAGACGTCCACGCTGACATTTCCTGTGCTGTGGATCTCTTTATGTTTTTCCCATTAGGTTAGCTAGACGTTCTTTTTGGTATCCACGCTGACAGTTCCTGTGCTGTGGATTTCCTTTTTCGGTAGCTAATCCTCCTGGGTAGTTTTTTTTTCACCTGTCCGTCCTCATCCTCAGTCTCCTGTTTTTTTCCGTTAGCCTGTTCACTCCCCTGGTCATCCTGTTCTCCCTAGCCGTATTTGCTCAGCCCCGGTTGTATGTGTTCCTCGACTCTGTTCCTTTTTTTGTGTTTCCCACCATTAAAACCACCTGTTTTACTAGCACCTGGGTCAGCAATCTTGAGTCCTGTCTCAGTTCTCCCTCACCCTCCTGGTGAGGGGGACTAAACCATAACATGTACAACATAAGTAATAAATATATGCATGTTTTGGTGCAATACAGGAATAAAAATAATTATGTAAAACTGAGACGTGAGCAACAAGAAAACACGAATGTAAATTCAGTGGCCATGTCAGTTCACAGTTAGACATGGAAGATGAAGCAAAAAGTAATACATTACCTGAAGCAAAAGCAGATGTTCTGCCACATACCAACACTGTGTATAGAGCTGTGTTTAGTATTCTGTATGTGGAGGTGCATAAAAGTTGACGCAAGTAGGTCAGAGAGGGAGACCGTGGTCAGATAGTAAGTATAATACAGCACAGTATTTTGTAGTTGCATTAGGTCATTTTTCAGATGCGTCAGTTTGCAGAATTCTGCTTTGCTCCTCAGATTGACCTCCAACATCTCACAGAGCACAAACAGTGAAAACATAGAGCCTGACTTTACATTACAGTAAATCCTATATTCATAAAAGACAAAATGGTGATGGTCAGTGCACTTTATCGGTTTACCTTTTATGTTCTGTATGTGCCTCAAAGTTTGCTTCTATTCAAGACACCAGCCCTTAAAATATTTACATCACTTGTAAGTTGACTGATCTAAAATAGAACAACTGGACTGATATAGTAATGCAAAAAAGCATATAACAGTGAATGGCAATTTACACTATTGTCTGAATACATTGCAACATTTTGATCAGAATTGGAAGCAGAGATATTGTATTTCCTTTTCTTTCCCTTTACACTATTAAAAAATACACAGTACAGTGGTGAAGTATTTAGAAATGATGTTGTAATGCTGCTCACCAGGGAAATGCTAAAATAAGGAGCAATACTTGCTAACACTAATTGCATTAATCTGGTGTTAAGTTAATTCACTGGTCTGTAGTAATAGACATTGTAATAGTGCTAATAGCTTTCTGTGTTCTTAAGGCTTGGCATGTATTTTGCTCTTTGTATATACAGACAGGATTTTAGGATGAGCACACAGGCTTAGGTCAGCGGATTGGCAGTTTAGAACATTGAAACTTTGACCAAATCTGAATCAAGTGTAGAAATCAAGTCTAACAACTAATAAATCACTAACAATTAACAGCAAATAATGTCAGTCACTTAGTAAACATGGGCATGAATAGTAAAAATATTTAAACCTATTTACTGAAACTGTGTGATATTTAATCTTACAGAAATTGTTCTCACATAAATGTCCCTGTACATAAATTCTGCATCAAAATACGGAAATGGTTATTTGTCCAAAAGTATTCTCCACATCGTCAGTCATGCTTACAATGAACTCCCCATTGAATTGTCTTTAAGAGAATATTATAATAGCCTACTTATGGAGGGCGCCATGTCCTGTGGAGGCAACTGTAGTGGTTCTGAGTTTTTCAAACATCCGCTGGAGAGTCTTGCTCTGTCACTGCTTAGTCAGTGTGCAGCCAGCCAGATGAAGCAGCGTAGTCAGAGGATCTAATCTTTGAAAATGTTTGACCTGCAGACAACTGATGGATCCGGTGCATCAGATGAAATGTTTTTTATGAGTCTGTGTATAATGAATTGCTGACTCGTATGCAAACTGATAACACAAACAGCTTACTATTAAGTGAGCAATAGACTGGTAATTGACTTCTAATTAAGCATCCTATGACAATAAATGGCTGTGGGTTGCTAAACTGTGTGTTAAAGGGGAAAAACAATCTTTTTGATTTGATTTTGCTAAAGGCAAAAACTCGTTGTTTTGATTGCGTGGTACTGGAGTTTTGCTGTGGTAAAATTCCAGTTCCTTGTTTATCCTCCCAGTGTCCCAGACCATTGCTGGTTTTGCGCTATCTTTCATTTTAATTCCAAACCTCTGATTAAATTGGCTCCCTGACCCAGAAAAGAAAAAAAACTGGTTTATAAGAAAATGTCACAGAAATAATGTCTTACATCAGATGATATGGTTGTTTCAAGGAAGAGTGTGTATATGTGTCTCAGCTTTGCTTCCTTTGGGCTGTCTGTCCATACAGGCTGAGCTGCTGACTGGTTCGTCAGTAGCTAACATTGAGGAAGCACATTGGGCTTGTCAGGAGCTGCTGAAGCGAGGCTGTACAACAGTCATCATCACTCTGGGATCCCAAGGCTGTGTGGTGCTCAAGGAACAGGGGTCTACCCCAAAACATGTTCCAACTAATGCGGTCACGGCAGTGGACACTACAGTAAGCATGACACATAAACTGTATATGTGTTTATATAATCTGGTAATAATTTTAGTTTATGAAATGATGGGAAAAGCCCATCACTGTCTCCTAAAACACTAGGTGATGTTTTTGTACTTTGCTGATTTGGTCCTACCAACATCCCAAAGCCAAAGATTTAAATTTGTAGTAATATAAACCATCAGCAAATCAACATATTTCAGAAGCTTGAACCAGAGAATGTTTAGCATGTTTAGATGTCCAACCTGTTCCTATCCTAGGCTAAAAAATACTTTTTGTGTCGTACCTCTGGCACCTGTGGGAGATGCACAGGGCTCAAGCTTTCTTTCAGTCCCTGCTGTAGGACTATATTTCTGCAAGTACCACTGTTTCTTGCAACAGTCAGTTTTTAGCAGTGGGATGTGGTGAAAAGGATGACGACACTCATGATATTACCAAAAAGGAAATGTGTTTTAAATGGAAATGTATGTACTCTAGCCCACTCCTCCATGTAAGACAGACACTGGAAAGAATTTCTTTAAAAATATTTACAGCAACAACACAGGAAAGAACCTCATTTTTACATGATCCACACTGTTCCATTACAAGGCACTGTCACGCATATCATTCATCCAACACAGGCGAGTGAACTCCTCGTACTCTGAGGTCTAGTGGAGGTACAGATCTGTCTTTTGCTCAAGTGGAACTGTTTAAGATCACTGGGGATGTGGTGACCACCAACTGTTCCTCTCCCTGATTCTAATCTTTGAAAGAAGCCAGCCTTGCTTGAGTCATTTCACACCAGCTTCTGTGGCTTGTTTTTGTCACAGCGGCCTCCGGTAGACATTTGTGTTTCCTGCTTCAAAGAGTCTTGTGGGGCCTGTATTCTACCGACCAAATACGTCATCACACAGAGGTGTTAATCACCTATTTGTTTTTACCAGATTTGATTAAAGCTTTGTAACTGTTGGTGTAATGGGTTCTTTTACTCAATAGTCCCCCTAGGGAACTTTTATTGTGCAATAATTTCCAAAAGATGATCATCGTGCAGTATAGTAAAAACAGAAGTGTAGCAATTACAAACACAGTTAGAAATGAAACATCAGATATTGTGAAAGAGGAAAAAGGAAAGGAAGGCAGTGAGAAGTGTGTGTGTGTGTGTGTGTAACAGAGTAAAGAACAAGAGTGTGCTGTGGTGTGTTTTCAGACACTCGCTTTCTTGAACAGTGTGTGTGTGACCCCCCCCCGCCAGGGGAACTTAACTCACCCCTAATGACTCACCTCCTGGACCTGCATCAGTCACCAGAAAGCTGTGGTTGAGCCTGCTGCATGTCCCCCTACTTGGACACACACACACTCTCTCTCTCTCTCTCACCCCACTCTTTCTGTTCTTTGATGGGCCCATAAATTCAGGACTGTTTAATTCTTTTGGACATCATAATCCCTCTTCCAGTAAAGCCATTTCTTTTAACAGAGAAAGAGAAGAACAACAGGTTGTTAACAAGTTTGTTATTCTCTGAGCCTGTTCTGGTAACACATGGCTCTAAGTTGTGATTACCTATTCTATTATTACTGCTTCAGTTGTGTTGCTATTGTTTTTCCTCTATCTCACTCTACTAGCAGTGACAGAAATGAAAAATTCTCTCAAAAAGTGTAACTCTCCGCTTTCATTAGCATTAGACTGAATTAAAGCCGTATTTTCGGCTGTGATTCTTCTATATCAACACAGTGAGTCAGTTGCGGTTTCTCACAATTTTCACTATTTTGCTACTGTTCAGCCGGGTGCTGCAGGTGGCAGGAGCTTCTGTTCATCGGAACAAACATGCAGTCCACCTGGATGTATTGTGTCTGACCTGTTCCAAGTGGAATACCTCAAATTTATTTTAATAGCTTGGTTAATGAAGTACCAGTATGACTTCTGAATCATTTAGCTGTCACCTGACTGTAACCATTTCATCATCTGCTCATCCTGCAACTGTCTGAATACCAGATTTCACATGGGGCAAGCAATTACAGTGGTGTGAAAAAGTGTTTGCCCCCTTACTGATTTCTTATCTTTTTGCATGTTTGTCACACTGTAATGTTTCAGATCGTCAAACAAATTTATATATTAGTCAAAGATAACACAAGTAAACACATCATGCAGTTTTTAAATGAAGGTTTTTATTATTAAGGGAAAACAAAATCCAAAACTATAGAGCCCTGTGTGAACAAGTGTTTGCCCCCCTGTCAAAACACTGGTTTATCGCACCTGAGTTCAATTTCTCT
>NW_018128027.1:131241-132277 GCF_001952655.1 Monopterus albus | reverse complement strand
TGCTGTGATAAATGGAACCCTGAATTCTGCTGTGTACCAAAATATCCTGGAGGAGAATGTCCGGCCATCCGTTTGTGATCTCAAGCTGAAGCGAACTTGGGTTCTGCAGCAGGACAATGATCCAAAGCACACCAGCAAGTCCACTTCTGAATGGCTGAAGAAAAACAAAATGAAGACTTTGGAGTGGCCTAGTCAAAGTCCTGACCTGAATCCAATTGAGATGCTGTGGCATGACCTTAAAAAGGCGGTTCATGCCCGAAAACCCTCCAATGTGGCTGACTTACAACAATTCTGCCAAGATGAGTGGGCCAAAATTCCTCCACAGCGCTGTAAAAGACTCATGGCAAGTTATCGAAAACGCTTGATTGCAGTTGTTGCTGCTAAGGGTGGCCCAACCAGTTATTATGACAGGGGGGCCAACACTTGTTCACACAGGGCTATATAGTTTTGGATTTTGTTTTCCCTTAATAATAAAAACCTTCATTTAAAAACTGCATGATGTGTTTACTTGTGTTATCTTTGACTAATATATAAATTTGTTTGACGATCTGAAACATTACAGTGTGACAAACATGCAAAAAGATAAGAAATCAGTAAGGGGGCAAACACTTTTTCACACCACTGTATGTGCTGAGTCAGGTTGTGAATCTGGATGAATAACAAAGCAAAACCACTCATCTACTGTGGGTCTCCCTCATCCCTCCCCCTGTATGCATTTGTCTCCCTTTTGTCTTAAATTGAATACAGGCTTCCCTCACTGAGATCAGAGCCTTGGCTGTTTTGTGTGGACAGTTAGCTGAGGCTATAGTACACACACACACACACACACACACACACACACACACAATGCCTTTGAGCCCCAGTAGGACTTGGGTGGCCTCAATTTCCACTGCTCCGGGAGGTCCACTGTGTAGGGCGAAAGGTAGACAGCTCTGTCTAAACCAGACATTACAGCTGTTCGGTCAAATGACTCAGAATCAGAATCAGCTTTATTGGCCAGGTGTGGTGGACACACAAGGAATTTGGCTCATGTACC
>NW_018128027.1:98502-130969 GCF_001952655.1 Monopterus albus | reverse complement strand
GGTGTACAGGTCCTCCATGGAGGGCAGGCTCACACCAATGACCTTTTCTGCAGTCCTGACTGTCCGCTGAAGTCTGTACTTGTCCTGTTTGGTTGCTGAGCCAAACCAGACAGTGATGGAGGTGCAGAGAACAAACTCGATGATTCCTCTCCCAGTCTTATTCTATGACTGGAGACATTTAAGGACCAATTGCGTGATTCCTTCCTGGAAGCTCAAAGTAAGGGAATATTTCATGCATTGTAAAATGCATATTGCATTGTAAACTCTGGGCCAGAGAAAACTGCCACATCACCATATTTTAATGGACTGCACATTCTACAGCAGCTGCTGTAGAGCAGCCCAAATGTTATGCCAGTCCTCTGCCAGTACACAGTCATGTAAATCAGTGTTATACCCAGAACTGGAATAAGACAAAGCACTGTAGATGGATCAAAAATGTGAAAGGCCTAATTGGTCTAATTAAACATGTTTTTTGATCTCTATACTGTATCTTCCTCCCTCGCCACCTCCGAGGAGTCGTCCCCGGCTGTTTGCAAGTCTTACTGGAAGCTTCAGGACATGTAAGCCAGTGTGAGTCATCGAAGCCTTTTAGTTGGTCTTTGCTCTCTGTGGGATGCCTTTCATTGACAAAGGCTGTGGGCTTTAGGAACTAACTTGCACATAACTCCATCTGACACACCAGGACAGAAGTCAAGAGGAAGCCTCTGAGTGAGAAGCACAGTCACCAACCAGTTCTGTAGGCTCCAAAGGTTCAGTGAACACAGCAGACTGTAACATGAAAGATATACATTGTGGAGCTCTTTCTTAGATCTGCTTTTTTTATTGTCTGTGTTTTGGAGCTTAACACTCACTGCTGTGGTGTTTGTGCACTGCACTTTACAAAGATCACTTGTCAATCAAAGCGTGTGGGCGCTACCACTGTCTTTGTCCTTGGTTGTTGTGTTGATGGACCTCTGTGTTTCTGTATGCACTTCTTTGTTTGTCTGTACAGCCATGGCAGTTATTGCTACTCAGCTATTCAGCTTGTCCTCTATTTATTCCAAACACATGTCACTCATGCTGCTGTCAGAAGTGTTTAAAAAAGGTCACTTCCATGGAGTTTTGTCAGTGAAAGCCAACCAGGCACAAAAGTGTTCACAACAGCAAATGGAACGCTTCCAGTGGCTGTAGGTCACTGTTGTGTTAAAGCAGCTCAAGCTGTCATTCAAGTAATTACATTTGACCTAAATAAAGTAAAATACATTTTTGTTAGATTGGATTAAAACAAACCCAAATTAAAAAAGTTCCAGAGAGATTTGTGGAAGCAGTTCACTTGCGCTCTGACATGCTTTTATTGCAGTATCACACCACCAGCATGTCAAACTGCAGAGCATTTCTTAAGCCATACACTGTTAATTTGGTGAGCTTCTCACAGAGATGTCTGCCATCCTAATTTCTAACTTCAGTCTGAGTGCCAGCAGAGAACAGGCAGAAGAACAGGACAGAGGTCAAGATGTGGCGCATGGAGCCAACCACTGAGAGTATCAAAGCTCATCCACAGCGAACGCTTGTGTCACTTGATTGACGGGCCTGCAGATCTAACCTTCACCAAAGTGTGTCGAAGACAGCGGCAGCAGAGCTGAAAGGAGTAGCGCTTGTCAGCCTTGTTGAGCTTCATTCCTGTAGAGTCACATGTCAGTCAGAGGGAAGCTAAATCTGTTAGTGAGACAGATAGAGGGTGGGTGGTGGCTCAGAGTATAGATTGGAGAGTGAAGGTGTTAGTGGCATTAGTTTGCAAGTAGCCCAATTCATTCAGGATGGTTTGCCCTACCAAAATAAGATATAAGCTGTGAAATGAAATAGATTTTTTCCCAGTGTTGTGTCTACTTATTATTTCCATAAGTCTGGCACATATGGGTTTGTCTTAAAACTACAATATGCGGCTATCTAGCTTTAGAAGTCCTCATTTTCCAACTTTTAGGATAGTGTTGCTTTCATTTATTATTTAAAAACATTAGCATGTGGATTGGACACAATGTACCAGTGATACAGAGATGCTGACAAATTGTTTTTGTTACAGACCATAATAGTTATACAGTAGCAAGAATTGAGATTTTAGTATTTCCCAGGAATTCTTGCCAAACTTTAGGCCCCCAATACCTGGAACTCCAAGATTATTTGCATGGGTACTTGTGTGTTTATGTGTTCACATACTGAAAAACAGACACCTGCAGCATTATCTTCTGGTTACTTTTCATGCTAAAGTCACAGCTTGTAATTAAGCTGTGTGAAAAATTTTTTTTAGTTTAAGCACACAAACTGGACTGTCTGTAAGTTACACAGACAGGTTAACAAGTAGCCTAATCGAACATTCAAGCCTCCATTCTGAAGTATTAAACAAGTCTTTATGGTTTCACCATTTATATATTTCTGTAATTCTTCTTGTGAAACTTAGTGAATTTGCATTATTATCTGCAGTTCTGTTTTTAAATCATGGCAAGAAAATAGTGATACAGTAATTTCCAGGACAAAATAATTTTAAAATAATGGAAAACCCAATGAACCAGTGAAATAGCAGTCAAGACTTTTTAGAAAGGGGATTTATTTGTAATGGCAGTGGAGCATATTCTAAATGTAAATGCTTCCCTTTCCCCACCTTCAAAAGAATACAGTTCTGGGTATAGCAGTTAATATTATTTTCTATTTTTAACATGAAGTGTATCAATCTTTGTCTGCCAAATTAATGATATATTGGCTGTTAGGAAGTTTACTTCTACTGTAAATACAAGTATTAGCTTTCAGAAGCCTGTTTCAGCCCCACCCTCTCATAGTCTGACTAGAATAATGTGGTTGTTTTTGCCAGGATTTGGTACTACATTAGTTGAGTGTCAACAGGTGATTCAAAGCACAAATGAAGAAGGGAAACTGTATTTGTGTGGCTATGAATATAAAGACCAAAATGCTCTGTAATACAGTTGTTAAATCTGGCCTTGTCTGGCCACTCAAGAGCGTTACTCTGATTTCAACCACAGTGTGAATTACGAGACGGGCCAGAGCCAAACCAGTGGATTTGCTTCACCAAAGCCTTATTTCCAAATGCTGGAGACAGGAGACATAAACACACCATGGCTTTATGGAAATCCACCAGGCCTACAAAATGCTCCCGGTCTGATCTCACTCTCCAGTCCAAGAGCACCAGTGGTGCTCACCAGAGTGAGGCTGGGGTGCAGTGTTGTCCTTTTCAGTTGTCAAATCAGAACATTTTTTAAAATTATTTTCTTTCTTCATATGGTTGAACAAAGAATGCTTTAAATCCTACCAGTGCAGGCGCTCGTGACAATGTCTGTGTTGTGACTTCTGGGTGTCCTGTATACCACGAACCTCTCTCTGTTCCTAGTGCGTGGCTCTCCCTGCCCAACCAGGGTTAGGGTTTATGTTTTTTTGCTCCATGTTACTCCACACAACCAATAACCTTCGCTCTGACAAAAGGGTTGCTTTGAGGTTGGAGGGTGAAGGGGGTTGGGAGTGGAGGGGGCTTAGAGAGGTGTTCAGAAGAGAGAGTGCAATGAACTCCTTTGAGAGCCGGAGTGATGAGTAATGGTGCGGGCTTGTGAGAACCAGCGTCAGGGGGCCATTTGTGGTTAAACATGAGTGTGTCGCCACATACCATTGTGCCTTTTCCCATCATTGAACCCTTCCCCCTCCCTTCCTCCCTCGGCATCCCATCCCAGCCAACTCCCTCCAGGGCGCAGACAGCACATTCCATCTCTATCAGTAGATGAGGAGGGAGAATGGGATGATTTATCTGTTCGTACAGTTGGCCAGAAACAGAACTTTTGGCAGTTATGGTGAAGCCACTGACAGGTGGCTAAAGAATCCATGTGCTATTCAGCTGATTTTGAAAAGCAATTAGTAAATTATTTTCATTTATTAGTCATTTCATTTTTTTTTTTTTTACTGTAAATTGGTGTTCATTAAGCTTAATTTGGCAGTTATACAGTATGATATCAACACAAACCTTTTTTAATTTAACCTTTTAATTAAAAAAAATTTTTTAAACTCACTTGGCACTTTTGCTTCTTTTGTCTAGTCAGTTCAAAATACACTACACAAAAAAATAAAGGGAACACATCAGATCTAGGATGTCTTATGTTGTGTTCCCTTTATTTTTTGAGCAGTATATTTAAGGATTCTATGTAATAGTCTTACCACATTTAAGATATTTCCTGAGCTTATTACATCTATTTAATTACTCTTCTAGTGTTATGAGGAGTTCCGTGTGAATAGGATTAATGCTCATAATACAAATGTTTCTCTGAAAAACCTACATGAGATATTTTCACACGGCAAAAATTCAATAGGTCCTTCCAAACTAGTTAAGATGTCAGGCAACAGTAAAAGCAGCTGCCAAATGACATAGCGCACCCTAGTGGTAACAGTTAAAAGCTGAACCCCTCGTGTTAATATTTCTTCAGAAGCTGTTCATATAATCTTCAAAGCACAAAATGAAACTTCTTAAAGGTTAGATATATGACCCATTTTTACATGGGAGCACTCCAATCATTGTTTTCCTTCTCCTCACATGCACATCAGTGTAGCCTCACCAGATTTCATGATTCTGTGGAGTAGGGCACAGTTCCACAGTGGAAGTGTTTGCACCACAAGGTGGAATTTAATAAAGCTGTGTTGTAATATTGTTTCTTCCCAGGGTGCTGGAGACAGCTTTATTGGAGCGCTGGCATTTTACATGGCTCATTATCCCACAATGCCTCTGGAAGAGATGGCCCACAGAGCCAATCAGGTGGCAGAAGTGAGTGTGCAGGCTGTCGGCACGCAGACGTCTTTCCCCTTCAAAAAGGACCTACCAGTTGAACTGTTTTGAGAGCCAGGAATCAGCGTAAACGGGCCATGTCTCTACTGGATTCTGCTCACTGGGAACACTGGACTGTCTTATAAAATAGGCTACTTTTGGAGAATAAACTTGTCAATAATATAACAAATGTTATTTTAACAGAAATGTGAATATGACTTCACTTTGTCAATATAACACATGAATAGTGTTTATGTGATGGCAATGCTACTAACACACAAATATGGCACATAATTGACTTACTTTATTAAATCACCCCAAACGTATATTTTGTAAATGGTTTAATTGCATGTACCAGGTTTAAATATATTTTATTTTCTACAACAATAGATATGCTGAACAGCCATAAAACATGTTACGACCATAAATGAAATGTGTAGACCAACACACTTATGGTGGTCTCAATAAAAAAAACCTCAGTTTTACAGGAGTAGCAATTTCTCGTTTAAGGTAGCAATACTCAAGATGTCGCTCAGGGTGCATGCTTAACTGGTGCAGGGGGGAAACAAATCCAAGTCCTCTGAACATGTCAGATGCCAGTCAGATGTTGAATGACAAACACCTCGTATAACCCATGGCAACATAGGTTTATGTTGTCCATATATTTTGGTGCGCTGTTAAATCGATCTGATCTTCCTCTTCTCAAAGAATAGGACATGCTTGTTCACTGCAAAGACAAATAGCAGATTTTAAAATAAGCATAACTCCCAATGTTCACATCACATGGCAGGTAATATATTTACATATATAGATATAAGCCCTCCATAAAAACGTTTAAATAAACCCCATTATGACTAGTTTCCTCTCTAAAATTATACTACAACCTCCAACCAGTAAATAAATAGGTGCACTTCAAAATCTTGCTCTTAAAGAACCCTACAGCCTCAAAACAATAATTTGCAAAGTTGTCCTGCATTAGAAATTAATGTTGCTTCCTTTAGGATTTCAAATGTAGTAATGGCTATTGTTCCTGAAGGTAACTGATAAATTCTACAATGTCTTCCTACTACACAGAGTTTAGATGCTGGTGCTTATGCTGCTATGCTTAAAAGTTCAGGCTGTAGTTTAGCATGCCCTTCATGACACACCGACAACACTGTTTCAGTTTACATGGGTTTGTCATGTATATCTTGATAGAATTTTGTGGGATAAATCACATGACACTTATTTGTCAGATGCTTTTGTCACCAGTAAATCTGAACCACAGTACCAAGAGCTAGAAATAACATTTCCCAATGTTTTAGACCAGGGGTGTCAAACGTACGGCCCACAGGCAAAACAAGCATACTGAAGGCTGCAGAACTCATATGTCCCAAGAAGCGACAAGCTTTTGCCAACATCAGTCTGACGAGGAATACTATTGTAGAGAGGATTTCGGAACTATCTGCAGATTTGGACAACCAACTGAAACACAAAGCTAAGTCATTTATTGCTATTTCTGTTGCAATTGATGAGTGCACTAACATTACAGATGTTGCTCAACTGGCCATATTTATTCGTGGAGTTGATGAGACATTGGCCGTCACAGAGGAGTTCCTTGAGTTGGTGCCGATGATGGACACCACAACAGCAGAGGACATTTTCAGCTCTCTCATTTGTGCACTGGACAGAGTCGGAGTAGACTGGTTGCGTGCTGTCAACTGTCAGCTTGGCTACAGATGGCGCGCCATCAATGATCGAAAAAAAAGCAGGCATTGTGACAAAATTCAGAGAGAAAGTACAAGCCGCGGATGGAGGAGATGCTTTTTGGACATTTCACTGTATTTTGCACCAGGAGGCATTGTGTTAAAAGTCATTAAAAATGGATCACGTCATGGAGGTGGTTGTCCGAACTGTTAATTTTATCCGAGCCAGAGGTCTGAATCATCGTCAGTTTGACTGCCTTCTCAGTGACAATAACATTACCCATGGCCTGCCATACCACACTGAAGTAAGATGGTTAAGCCGAGGCGCTGTGCTGAAGCGTTTCTTTGAGCTACGAGAGGAAATTGGACAGTTTATGGAGACAAAAGGAAAACCAGTGATGGAATTGCAATCTCCGGAATGGCTGCAGGACCTTGCATTTATGGTGGATATTACAGAGCACCTCAATAATTTGAACAAAATGTTGCAAGGCCGTTAAAAAAGCTGTCACACAGTATTATGACAGCATATGTGTGTTCAAGTTGAAGCTGACTTTGTGGAAGACACAGCTGGAAAGTGCTTATTTCCCCTGTCTAAGAGATGTACACGCGACTGTCGTTAATGCTGACATGAAACGGTACAAAGACAAGACTTCAGGATTGCTGTGGGAGTTTGAGAAACAGTTTCAACAGTATTATACGTGCATTCAAGTTGAAGCTGACTTTGTGGGAGACACAGCTGGCATGTGGTGACCCTGCTCATTTCCCCTGTCTAAGAAATGTACGTGCAACTGTCGTTAATGCTGACATGAAACGGTACATACACAAGATTTCAGGATTGCTGCTGGACACATTTTATCAGTATCTCCTGCCAGGCTACCCCAAATTAACAGCCCTAGCTGCAAATATTTTGTGCATTTTTGGGACTACCTACCTTTGTGAACAGGTTTTCTCAGTAATGAACATTAATTAAAACAAAACTGCACTCAAGGCTCACACACCAACACTTAAATGACATTCTGAAACTGGCTGCTACTCAGGACATGACTGACACTGATGCGCTTGTGCAGGCTAAAAGATGCCAAGTTTCAGGAGCAAAAACAAAGTAGTCTAAACTAGACTAATTCTTGTAAAATGCTGCATCAGACACACCAACACTTAAATGACATTCTGAAACTGGCTGCTACTCAGGACTTAACGCCTGATACCGATGCACGTTGTGCAGGCTAAAATGAACCCTTGTAATAATAGTTAAAAATTGTCACCAGCTTCACTACAAAAGAGTTTGGTCATAAATTTTATGTATGCATTTTTTTTATATTTGGTCATAAATTTTATGTATGCATTTCTTTATGCATGTTTCATGTATAAATCTTATATTTACAGGCCAGGTGATTACTTTCTTTCTTATACATTTAAAATGGCCACCACTTTGGTTTGTAAAATGTGGGGAGTCAATTTTAGCTTTGAGAATTATTACACATGTGGAAAATGGAGTGAAAATAATTCCTATATCTTGATGTTCCTATATCTTGATAAGTTGATTTAATGTTAAAGTGCAATAGGCTGTCATATCTTTCAGTTCTAAATACCTGTGACTTAAAGTTTTGTGCCTTTGTACAGTCACTGCGATCTGTTGTAATGCACACATGTAAATGATAAACTGAAGCAAATTGGACGTTTTTCTTGAGAAGTCTGAAGTTGTTCATAACATGTTTTGTAAAAGGATAGTTCATTAAATAAAAATATATCCTAATGTGATTGTACTTCTTTCCACTAAAACAAAGGGGGAAACATGAATTTATTGTTATTTATAGCTATGATGATGAGCTATGCTATGATTTTAATGGTCCGGCCCACTTAACATCAAATTAGGCTGTATGCGGCCCCTGAACTAAAATGAGTTTGACACCCCTGATTTAGACCTTTGTAATAAAGCACGGCGCATTTGAGCAATGCATAAGGAGCTGTGACGTGTGTCTTGCCTCTGCGGAGCTCAGTTGGCACGAGCAGTCAAAACTTACCAAATGGATCATGTTTGCGCAGCACCAGTTTTTCTCGGAGACGGTTCCTCTTTGTGTTGAAGGCGTAGCCTGTCCCTGCAGCGCTCACCATCTGCACCAGGATGGTCCTGACACAAGGAAACAATGCTAACGAGATTAATGCAACTGCAACGCCGCGTAGTTCATGTAGCTTGTACGTGTTACAGTTAAGGATACCATCAGTTATAAAATTGTTACAACATCGACTTTAATATGTTCACCGACTTTTACTTACTTTGCTTTTGCTTTGGCCACTGAAACACGAAAGAAAAGAAAGAACATGTGAATCAGGCAGAACACGACTAACACTAAAGCTCAACAAGCTAAACCAATGTAACAGCCTATTTTCGGAAAAGGGTTAGCTACAAGTTGGCTAAGATTTATCTACTAACAGTTAGCTCAAACTAACCACTAAATACACAGTGACAACGGGGAAATGTGACAACAGTAGCAACTCAGAACATCTTACAATGAAAGCGCAATAAAACACACAAATAACATTAGGTAACGCTAGCCAACACTGGACAATTAGCAGCTATCAAAGGAGTTGGTTAATTGAGCTACGTTCGAGACAGTCATGCATAAGCATGTACCCGACTCTTTGAATAACTACAGACAGTTGGGGAGAGGGATACTTACTATTTACGGTGGTAAGATACATTTTGTTGATTCTTAAACACTACTTGCGCACAGTATTAAGTCTTAATAAAGTTAATCTCAGTAAGTTACATTGAGAATTCTGAACGTCCGTTTTTACTACCACTTCCGGGTCCCCTTAAAGGTACAGTTTACCAAAACACAAGTCGCATTGTTAGTGCAGCGATATTGTAGGCTATTTTCAGCAAAACAACGAAATACCTATGTTGTAATTAAGGATTTGTGTAGCCTATACACCTAATCTATACAAATACCAGTGACTCTTATGGATATATTTTACCAGACTCGTTAAAGTTCAAAGGAGTCTGTGTAACCTACAGTTTTTAATTCCCCTTGAAAGTGACTGTCTATAAGTGTTTCTTAAAGAGAAATGTTTAACAATATGTCACTGGCCTAAGAAGGTTTGACAGGCAAAAATAATATGAATAGATAAATACTGCCTCATCAGAAGTAGTCAAAATCAGATGACTAATTACTGAACAGTGTCAAATACACAACATGACTGAAACAAAAGGCAAACTAAGGAAAAATTTTAACAAAACAGGGATATTAAACAGTGTAAGAGCAAAGAAATGCACTGAAGGCAGAGTAGATTAGGCAATGATTTTGAGTTTCACCATGGATGTTTGTATGCCATTTGATATATTTGGACTGTTTTAACCTGGAATTGTTTAAATAGTAGAATGAGCTGGTGCTAGAAGAAGATAAACAGATGGATGGCAGTGGTGGATAATGGTGGTTTGAAAAAATAGCAACATTACCTTGGTTTTTCCGTAAGTGTTCTTCAACTGTTTCCCAATTTCCTGCCTGTTGCACCATTCCACAGAATGCATGAGTCACTTACTGTATCTGCACAACTGTCAGCTGTGACAAGACATTGGCTGTTAAGAGTAGGTGGGCTTCAGCTATGTGCCAATAGTTGTTCTTTCATTTGGGATACTCCATATCCAGGTCATATCCAGCATAAACCATGGAAATGAAGCTTGGTCTTTTTCTCATAGAATCAAGCTATCATCAGTATATGTATTGTTTCAATCTTTCAGTGTATTACAGGTTGAACTGTACAAACAGATAAAGTTGAGTATTGTTTGACTTTTAATACAGCATTTAACATTCATTTAAACGTTGTTCTGTGTCCAGACTATGTTAATCAGCATGATAATAGCAAGCTTAGAGATTCCATGGCATCTAAAGTCTGAACACTACTGGATACCAAAGTAGTCCACACAGGAGGTGTGATTCTGGAACATCATGTCTTTGAAGTAGGAGGGAAGACTGAGGATAAATATGAGAGTGGTCTTATCTTGAATATCCGAGAAGGTCTTGCATATTGTTGTAAAACCAAAACTTCATTATTTTTGATTAGTGGACATAGAGATGTTTTTACTCTGGAAATGAATTCACCATCTTTAAAACATTAGACAGACTTCATATCTGGACTGAAAACATAATGAAAAGCACTGTGATGACTGAGAGCAGAGGAAGAGTTTCTTTACTTGTAGCTAGGAATAGTTTCTCATGTCTGATTTTTCCCATCTTCTCCATGTTGACGCAAACCTGGTTTTTCTGTGAGACATGGGGGCACTGAGTTCCTCCAGTACATTTCTCGTTCTTCTGCGGTGAGATGCTGGCAGTTGCCATGAGAGCAAGAGTTTCTGGCCAAAATGGGATTGTTACAGACTGTGATGGATTTGGTCATGTAATAATGTTCCTTTTGATATCTAACAGAGTCTCAAAGTGGGCTTTATCAATTCTAAACAAAATCTGTCTATTTTTCTTATAAAACTCCATGTACTGAAGCTTTTGTAACAAGTTTCACAGTTGACTTCTCTTAATTACTTTAGATTGAGATCACTATGTTACCTCAGGGAAGCAACTCAAATTTCATTAACGGGATATAAGGAAAATTATAAAGGACATTCTGGAATGTCCTAAAACCTTACTCAAAGCCTGTCTCTCAAAGGCAGATGAATGGGTCTGATATTAACAATGTAACCACGGAAATTCCCCCAACTCCACTGAGAGTAGTAACTTAATAGCCTTTTGTGTGTTCATAGTGAAATAATGGTGCAAGGAAAATTTAGCCTGGTCTGAATTGAAAAGTATTCTTTAGTTTTGCATGACTACATGACAGTGGTCTCCAAAAATGGGCATAATCAGGAAATACACATGGATGATGTTAAAAATCACAGGTTTCACTCGCATGACATTTACCTCTCTGCATACGCCTATACATGATCAGTCTGCTTTCTAAAATCTAAGTGTGTAAAATGAATCTAATTACAGAACATAAATTCCTCTACATGTCATCAAACTACAGAAGATGATTTGGGCCACTATAAAAATATATATTTGAGTTCTGACTTTAAACTCAGAATTCTGACCTAAAAGTCAGAATTGCTTGTTTATTGCTGTGTCCGTGATAACAAAGGTCCATAAAGCTTGGTAGTGTGACACATGTTGTCATTAATTTTGGCAGGAATCATGCAATTCCTCCTGGGACTTTAGGAGTATGAGAGGGAAGGGACAAACAACCATATGAGTTGTACAGGTTGGAGGACTTGTTGGATTTCACAGAAATATTAACCTTAGTTTCTCTGTTTGAATTTGCACTACAGTTGGACCATTTTTTTGTTATGTCATTTTAATAATGCACTTTCATCGTATATGTCATAGAGCCCTTTGGATGTTTTATTGTGGAGTTCCTGGAAAAGGAATTATGTCATTACTACATTGGTACAGTACTTTAATGGTAAGGGAACCATTATATAAACACACTGAAGGCCCTTCAACTATCTCAAGCATCAAGTGTATTTTTGCTATATTTAATCACTCAGGAAGAACAGTGCCTGAGATGGGTAGAGTAAGAATAATGGCTTATTTTTTCTGACATCGTATCTTCAGTTTGTCACAATCCCTGGCCCTCGGTTTCCAGTAATCCACTTTTACTTTCACATCACTTCCTGTTCCCAGCTCACCCTGACTCCCGGGAGCTTTACCTTATTACTCAAATTGGTTTCACATGCTTCTCAGTTACTCACACCTGCTTACGACAGCATATAGCAGTTTCTCACCTAGTGGGAAGCTGCCAGATTGTTCTATGCTTTGTCTAGACTCTCCAGCCATTTATCTTCTAGTGCCTATGACCCTGCCTGCATTACCAACAAGATTCTGCCTTGTCCTAACCTGTTGGGCTGCTGTCTACCTCGACCGTGAACTGAACCTAGAGACTTGCGCTTTGCCTGACCCTCCAAAACCGTGAGCTGTTTTTGTTCTGACTCTGGACTGCCTTCACAACCTTGAGTGTTGCCTGCCCCGTATTATGAGTACACTGATGGATGACCTTGAACTTTGAATGTGAAAAAAGCCCAGCCTAGTTCTTACTGGGTTTGTTGATTCCCCGTCTTCTTTAACAAAGACACTTACTAAAGAAACACCCTGTGGGTGTTTCTTGGACTCTGCCCTGTGAGTTGTGGGTGGACTATTAACTGTCAGTCTTTCTTCTTGCACTCGGAGGAATTCCCTCTATCCAGTGACATCACCAGCTGACGTCAACCGGGGTTCACCTCATCGATACAGGCTTTCTGAATCCGTCCCTCCTTCGTCTGAGCTACCTGAAGCGGGTGGTGTAGAACAAAATTATCTATGTAGAAATACTGCTTGCAAACCAATGATGGTAAGATGATGTTATGGGGTAGGACTAGATAAGTCTAACTTCTTCCTACTCCGTTCAAGCATGTACTAGGTATAAGCAAATTGATAATGCATTTGTGGATATGTGTGAAATTATGTGTGTTGACATATTGACTGTCTTTACATGTTTGAAAGAATAAATCAAATCAAATCAAAGTAATAAACTTTGTCCACCTTGTCTCTGACTACTGGCTCTTTAATCGGGTTCACACCTCCACATTCACGGAAGCTTCATACACCACTCCCTGACACACTTAAAATGAGAAGATCCAGTGTGTATGTGATGCTGTGGTCCCACTGGTGCATGGATTAAATGAAAAACAAAAAGTAATAAGAGAATATATACTAATAAGTCTAAATGGAGCTGCATTGATAAACTCTGTGGGGGAAAGCCATGCATTAAAGTGTTATTGGGCAGGCCGAGGAGTGCTGTAACCAGGCAGGGAGCAGCTGTCAGGATGTGTTTGGAGGAGCTTGCATCACTATGGGATAAATCTGAGAAGGAGGCTGAGACCACTAGTTCCAGCTTCAGCTCTCTTCCTCCTCCTCCTCCTCCTCCTCCACCACCCCACCCACTCAGCGTTCTCCACAGCCACTCTGGACGTTCACTTCCTTTTCTTCGGCTTCGATGTACTTATACTCTTCACTCTCTCTCTCACGTTCTTTCTTTGAATACAAAGTATTATTTTCCAGCTTCTGTATCACTTACACACTCCTTTATATTTTACAAACTTGAGCCTAGGCTCAAACTCACATGTGTCAAACTCAAGGCCCGCGGGTCACATCCGGCCTGTCGTACAATTACATCCGGCCCACGAGATCAATTTATATATCTTATTTTAATGGCCCGGCAATATGAAGCGCTGATAACACACAAACCACAAATCCCATAATGCAGTGCAACAGCTGCCTTACGGAACAATAAGCTACCTACGATCATTCCCGCATCAATTACGTCAGATCAATGAAGCGTCTGTTGATGTATACAACCCTAATTTCAAGTCAAAGCTAGCCCCTAACAATGGCCAAGAGAAAAGTTGATTCTGAAAACAGAGCTTTTCAAAACCGGTGGGAGGCTGAGTATATGTTTACTGACATTGCCGGTAAACCCGTGTGTCTTATTTGTGGAGCTAATGTGGCTGTAATTACACCTGTACAGATTCAGATGGAGAGGATACAGTTGCGGTTCTTAATTGAATGGACGCTGATTCAGCATCAACAAGGTATGGATGCTGAATCAGCATCCATACTATGTTATCCAATTACTTATTAGTATTAGTAGTATTATTATTATTCCGTACGTTTCTTGCCGCTTAACTACTTCAGCATACATCCAGGTATCAAAATGTTCTGCTTGTTCAGGACATGCAGGCATCTATTCATAATTTTCCTAAACTTCATACTTTTTAAAAATATTCAGCTTTATTTTGAAAATCTTGCCCCATTCAAATGAATGGGGAAATTGAACTTCAGCATGCTTTCAGCTATTTCAGCTATCAAAATGTTCAGCTCTTCAAGCACATTCATACTACTATTCAGAACTTTTCAAAACTTCATACATTTTAAATATTCAGCTTTATTTTGAAAATCTAGCCCCATTCAAATGAATGGGGAAATTCTACTTCAGCAAACTTTCAGCTATTTCAGCTATCAAAATGTTCAGCTCTTCAAGGACATTCATACTACTATTCAGAACTTTTCAAAACTTCATACATTTTAAATATTCATCTTTATTTTGAATATCTTGCCCCATTCAAATGAATGGGAAATTTCTACTTCAGCATAATTTAAGCTATCAAAATGTTCAGCTCCTCAAGGACATTCATGCTTCTGTTCAGAATTTTTCTAAACTTCACACTTTTGAAATATTTAGTTTTATTTTGAAAATCTTGACCCATTCAAATGAATGGGAAAATTCTACTTCAGCATACTTTCAGCTATCAAAATGTTCAGCTCTTCAAGGACATTCATGCTTCTATTCAGAAGTTTTGTAAACGTCATACTTTTATAATATTTAGCTTTATTCTGAAAATCTTGCCCCATTCAAATGAGTCGGAACATTCAACTATAGCATACTTTTAGCTCTTTCAGCTATCAAAATGTTCAGCTCTTCAAGGACATTCATGCTTCTCTTCAAATGTTTTCTAAACTTCATACTTTTAAAATCTTTAGCTTTATTTTGAAAATCTTGACCCATCGAAATGAATGGGAAAATTCTACTTCAGCATACTTTCAGCTAGCCAAACCATTCAGGTGTCAAAATATTCAGCATTTTCAGGGTGATTTTTCAGCACTCAGCATCCATACGCATTTTCTTCAGAAAATGCATTTTTCTAGTTAAGGAATATAACCTAAGACGGCACTTGAGATAAAACATCAGGACAAGCTGAAAAACGTGAATGCAGAGCAGAAGCTACAGAAGGTAGAGGAGTTGAAGAGGAATCTGACATCATAGCTAGTGATGGCCATTTGACACCGAGGCCTCGATACCTGATTCGAGCTGGGAGAGAGCTCTTCCGTGAACCACTAACTGTATCGTTGCTGAAAAGACACGTGACAGATTACGTCTGATGCAGAAACGGCTGGCCTGAGTGACTCCCGTGACCATTTCAGACCGTCAATACGGTGTCACGACGCGGGATCTCGCTGCCACCCAAGATTATGCACAACATGTGGGTTTGTCGGCGTAGTAGGTGTGTGCGTAGTTGCTGTCGATATGATCATTGCTGCTGGTGTGTGATCACCATGGAGCCAGCTAGGAATAGACCCCGTTCTCCAATGTGGGAACACTTTCAGCTGATCGGTCCAAAGACAGTGGAGAAACTTCTGTTCCTGAATAAAAATGATTGATTCTCCATCCCTTGTATTTATTCACACCCTGTCCTAGTTGCATACGCACATATCATCCTAGCACATCCTGTTTCCCCAAGCACGCCTTCTCCCACCTACTACACTACATATGTTCATAGACTCGACCGACTGACCAATCAATCTATACAAAAGTTTTCACATCATTCACACAAAGCCGAGTTCAGTGGTTCTCAAACATTTTCTGTCATTCACCACTTAACAGGGTGGGCAAATTTTCAAGCCCCACTTGCCAAAAAATGATAATTGGCCAATTTTAAGATATCAAAATTATTGAAATATCAAATAACACTAAGTCCAAAACAGATAAAATGTAAGTGCAGCTGTATCGTTTGACAGAGGGATAGTTTTCAATTTTGCAGCACTTTTCTCATCCAGCATAATCAACACCATGTCTACAGCAGCAGGGACAATGATCTGCTCAGCAATTGTGTGTGGTTTTTTGCACTGTGCAATTCTGTATGCAACTTTGAATGAAGCCATTTGTGCTTTGCTGTACACTGATGTGGATTTTACCATGCGATTTTTCTGCTAACGGTATTTCTGCCAGCTTTCTTTTAAAGAAGTCGAGTGATTTATTAACGTGACTGGGGTGTGTTGTTGTTACAGGTATCAAAATATAACACCTGTAGGCAGATGTATATATCCTGAAATACAGGAAAGGAATAATTAGGCAGGGTGGACCATGACATGTGAATCCAAGCGCAAGATGGGCCTCATCATATGTTCTTTTCGGCTGGCTTTTGGGTTGATAAGGCTACTGCCTGTGATTTTTTTTGTCTGCTTGCGCTGCATCGCCAGGTTTTTTGTGGTCCATGTAACACATTTATCTATTCATGTTATTATACCTACTACGTACACTATTGGCCCTATGTGTGAAAGTTTCCTTATATTGTTGACCTGCAGTTAACATGTCGACAGTAAACCGTTATTGTAGCACTATGGTTCCACTTTTTTCCCCTGGGCCCTGAACTGATGTTGTTTTAATTTACTTGTATTAATGACCCATTTCTAATTTTCCCCATTCATTGCGCCTCACCTGTCATGTCTTTATTCCCCACTAGTGGGGCGCGCCCCACACTTTGAGAACCACAGGCCTAGTTACACCCATCACATAATTCAGACATTGTTCTGCTGCATACTATTTCGCCACCAGATGGCACTAAACCGAACCTTTGATGGAACGAACCAATACTCGATACAAATGATGAAGTGGTTCGATACAGGTGTCGTGTGTCAATTGGACATCACTAATCACAGCAGATGTTTTCACCAAAGCGAAATCGCACAGTGAAGCTGCTGTGAAAGCAAGTTTTATTGCGGCAGAGGAGATAGCCAAATCAGCCCGGCCATTTACCGAGGGAGAGTTTCTGAAGAGCTGCATGATGAAAATGTGCGACGTCTTGTGTCCAGACAAAAAGCAGGTGTTTGCAAATGTAAGCCTTAGAAGAAATATGGTTGCTGATTTTAGCAGTGGTGGGCCGTGCACTTGGTACCTGGGCTTTCAGTGCGGACTTACCCGACTTAATTCACCACTATCACGTTGCAATTATAGAAACCATCAATACTACACAAAAACGCAATATAAAGAAGCGTGGCATTACAGAGAGAGAGGCATTTCGCGTATTGAGGGTGAATACCATTTTTACTAAAGCAAGAAACCCAGTTAAGGCAACTCCAAACCACTACAACCACAACTGTGCCACGTACATCATCTGGAGCAGTTCAGAATCAATATTTATCTAATAACATGACAAAAACATAAAAAATTAAATAAAATACATCATACTCACCGGAGATGCTATTTATTTATAGACTAAATCCATTGTTCTTTTTGCAGTAAGACTTCTATGACTGTCATTAGAAATGATCTCTGTGTTTCAATTCCATCAGTAAGTCCTTTTCTATAGCCATGGAGGCCAAGGCTGTGAGTCGACTCTGTCCAGTCATATTCCTCGCATACTTTTTTATTCTCTTGAGGGCAGAGAATGTCCGCTCGACAGTTGCAGTGGATATAGGGATAGTCACGGTCAGACATGCCAATCTGTACAGCCGGGCTAAGACAAGCTAGCTAGCTAGCTACGAGGTTGGCCGACCTCTCGTCACGATGTCTAGCTTTCTGGAAAAGTCCTCCTTGAAAATGGATTTGTTAGGTTTGCTCAAACATGGGAAGTGAGTGAGCAAAAGGATAGGCGGACCCAGGTAGCTGACTTCATTGCAAGCAGTGCTTTATTATATACAGTGCATTGATAGCAAAAAAAAAAAAAAAGAAAAGGGCAGGCGAAGATGAAGAGAGTAGACCGGGTGTCGATCAGCAGCAGGAAACAGTTCGGTGATGAGATGGATAGGGAGGCCGGGCTGTGTAGCGGGGGGGTCACTCCTGAGCTGATCGATGTGAAAACGGAGATTATTGAGGAGACAAAAGACAGGTGTTTGTACAGATGGTTTACTGGTGACTGTGCATCGAACTGACGGGCGGAGACTGGAAGGGTAGAGTAGAGCCAAGGTCCGGAGGTGTAGTCCGTGGAGGAAGGTAACAACATCGGAGGAGAGTGGCAACTGGATAAATCCAAATATGAAAAGACAGGAACTAGGAGAAACAGGAACCGGAAGACGGTAATCACAATAACGAAGGCGAGGGGCCTGAGAATGAGATCGAACTAGCAAGGAGGTGATAGGTGAGCAGGGTATAGGTAGGGGCAGAACTAATAAGGTGCAGCTGGTGACAATGAGGGGATGTGGAGCAGGTGTGCCAGGTGGTGTGATCAGGAGCTGAAAAAAGGGAAGCAAAGTGAGGGAGGTAAGAGAGGCAGGTGCAGCCAGGCAAACCTGACAGGATTTTTAAGTATGTTCGAGACCAAGTCAGTTTCTCCTCCTCCATCAGCCATTGTGAGCGTAAAAAATTCTAACTCAAATGTATTAATGTGTGCAGATCACTACAGATGTGTTTCGCTAGGCGAACTTGGCTGTAACAGTTTTGCTCTGACCAACCAATCAGAGGACGGAAAAATGCTGACGTTATTGTAGGCCAGCTAGCCGGCCCTGTGAGGCAAATTTGAAATCTGATTGGTTAAAGAAACAGTCCCATTGCTATTAGAGTTTAAGTTACATTGGCCAGCACTACGGATTCTGAAGGCTCTGGGGAGATTAGACTGAGATGACAGCACATAGAGGCTGAAATCTGATTGGACAAAAAATCTAACATCCACATAAACATACTGGAAACAGTGCAGCCAAGAGAAACCCTACGAAATGAAGAGAATAGACTGCTGGGAATAAATTAATACAATTTCATGAAACAAATATTAGAATTTAGGTTGTAAATGTAGGTCAGTGCTTCTGATAGTGTTTAGGCCAGCAGAGAAGGCCTTGCTGCCCCTGACGGCCCACCACTGGATTTTAGGTACATTTATTTATTTTGGAATAATATTGTATCCTGTCTGTTTCGATTCATATTTATGTTCAAAAATCGTTTAGTTCTCATCTAGCGATTGAGTTTGACACCCCTGCTACTCAAAGATGCTGAGTAGACAGGTATGGTTTCAGTGCCACTTGAGTTTTGATATGTGGCAGTGTATTATCAAGAAAACAACTGAATGAGCACAAATCAAAATGTGTGCCAATTTATTTGCCTGTTAATAGTGAAGAGCTCAAAAGACCACATTTATAAGTGAAGGAAAAGTTTTGAGATGGATCAGAAATTGTCGTTGAGTCCCCCTCACCAGGAGGGTGAGGGAGAACTGAGCTAGGACTCAATGTGCAGACCCAGGTGCTAGTGGAAAAAAAAGGTGGTTTAATGGTGGTAACACAAACAAAGTAACAGAGTTCAGGTATACATACGACCACGGTTGGACAGTACAAAAACAGGGTAGGGCAGTGACAGCTGAGGAGACCAGGACGAACAGGTGAGTAGACAAACTAACGGCAGGAACCAGGAGAATAGGAAGATCAGGATGGACAGGTGAAAATAAGAGTGGCGAACGTACCGACATCAACAGCACAGGGAACTGTCAGCGTTGATCCCAATAACGTCTAGCATAACACGTGTATACCGTACTGAAAGATAATCGACTACACAGATTCTGACAGCGTCGAAAACCCAATCGCGTAACGAGTAACACATGTAATCTTCGTGCCTCTGTTCCTATAGAGTTTAAGTAGGTGTCTTTCTATACAATGCTCCGGCGATGATGGTCTGCCTGAGGTTTAAATAAGGTAGGAAAGTAATTACAGTCATGCGCCTCAGCTGTGCGCGACAACCCACGAGTCACTAATTACAGAAAGTGACAGCTGAGGCGCCGATTCCACAAAAAAGAGAGAGCAGGAGAGAGAAAGGCAGAAGAGAGGCAGTTCATGCTGAGCAGACCTAACAGAAATCTTCATTTTCACATTTAATTTTCAAATTTTTACATGAAATGCATAAAATTTTGAAAATTCAGTCCAAGCCTGACATTCATTCTCCTTTTAGTTATTTTGTTTTTTTGCCAAATATCTGGTCTTCACCTGCTAAATGCTCCATTATGTTGACTGTCTGGTTACTAACTTTGTTCACTGTTTGGTGCAGAGCAGGTAGTGAAACCTTTAGTTGAAAACAGGTGTCTTCTGTGGCTGGAAACCAAACTGACTGGTCAGTAAGACTGGACGATAACGGTTATGTTCTCTGCTGTAAAACCAAAACAATGAGCTGAAAGACACTAAAACAGCCCAGGGAGCTTATTACAGTGTTGGCTGAAACATCTCTGAACCTTCATCACTATGAATGACACTTTTTACAGTACACGGCCATTTGACCATATAATAAATATTGATTAGTGCTATAGTGCAGCTTTAAAATAATCGATACTTATATTAATCAGTACTAATATAACTGAAAGGGTTTTGAACTATGGTATGTAACTGTTTATAAGAAAGGTCAATTCAATTTGCATTGTACATCTGATGTCCTTATTAAGGTCGTTTCTAAATTCAATTCAGTATAATTGAATTGACAACCAAAGCACAGGTTGATAAAGAGCATGTTTACTGATAACTGTTTCCACCAGCTGATTGTTCATGTTTTAAAGTAGCATGTACACAGCTCCACAGCACACAAACACGTGCACACGCAAGGCACAGACCACATCCACAGAACAAGCCCAAACTCACATATTTAGCTGTCATAATGGCTTGCTGTTCTTTTGACCAACCAGTAGGTGACATGACTCACACACACGCACGCACACGCACATACAGAGTCAGAGGCACCAAGCACCACACACCGGTTCACAACTCCCCAATTTGCGTCAGCATGATACCCTGTTAATATGTAAAAGAAAGCAATAAATAATAAAAGATAATCTCGTGAAGTGTTTTTATCTCTTCATCTCACTGCAACTGAATCTTTACAATCTTTAAATGGTCTGTAATGTATTTTCAAACATGTGGTATGGTGCAGGGAAGGTACAGCCTTTAACGCAAAGGAGGAATGGCCTGTCAACAGTTGTACATCGGAGGAATTTTTATTGGTATTATGTTACTCTGTTACATTGCAAAGCATCTAAACAAGACCGAATAGTTATTTGAAGACTAAATGGCTGCAATATTAATTATATTCCATAATTTTGAATAAAGAAAACATATTAAATTTTGTCTTATCTAGAAGTGGAGGTTGTGGCCTGACAGTGGTGGTAGAGGAAAGGTCAAGGGATCAGCAGAAACATTAGATTCATTGTCTGGCAAACACAGCAAAATTTGTTCAAATGGGCTAAGTAAGTTTATTTGTATAGTGCATTTTCATATATAAAGGCAATTCAAAGTGCTTAACACAATGCATACAAATAGATAAAACATTTGAATGCAAATTACAATTTTCAATTGCTAACACACAATTTTGGCAACAGGACTGATTGTCTCAAAACACAACACAATTCAAACAACCACACATCCAAAGTGCAAAATACTTCACACACCCTGCAAAATGAAGCATTATGCATGCAACTACAAAAACACTTATCAAAATTAAACACTTATTCACATTAACTGACTTTATTTTTAGGAAGCAACACAATGCTGTGCAAAATTTCAAAGCACACTTAAATTTGGTGGCCTTTTAATTATAAGAGGATTCTGCAGGGAAAGACCATTGAAGTTCACAGAAACCTGCACAAAATACAAATTTCAATACAAAAACAAAGATTTGGTTTTTTTCTTCACAGCAAATTAGTGCTACACATAGCACAGTGGATATTAAGCTGTGCAAACACAATATATCAATTGTACTGTAAACAAACAAAAAACAACTAGAAATACAGCACTGTGGTTGTATGCCTCTGCCAGCCAATCAGATTCACAGGTTTTTGAGCTTGACCTTTGACCACCAAAATCTAATCAGTTCATCTTTGAGTCCAAGTGGACATTGTGCCAAACCGGAAGAAATCCACTCAAGCAAGGCATTCCGGAGATACTATTCCTGAGATACTGCATTCCCAGAACAGGATGGGCTGCATCATGCTACCTAGCTTGGTCTGGCCACAGCACCTCATCAACATCACATGCAGTGTCCTCCATGGCTAGACAGCAAGAGAAGAAACACCTCAAGTGTCGTATTCAGGCCTCAGCAGCCACCTCTTCAACAGCATTGTGTCTCTTCCATTGCTTGTCAAAGCAGTCGACCTCCTCTCCCTCTGTTTGACGTCTACCTCCACCTGCTAGATAGACTTCTGTTGTTGTAAGCAGGTCACTCACCTGCTGTCTTTTTTATAGTGCTAACATCTTGATTAATGCAATTAGGCTATTAGGTGTTTGGCCAGGTAACGTTTTTTCTAATCGGTTCAGGAGTGTGGCATTTTGAATGGCAGTGATTTGAAATGGCCACCAAGTGACTTCATGGCAGATTTCTGTCTTATGTGGAGAACTGTGTGTAGTGTTCTGCAGAAAGTATTAAGTTAAACTGAAACATGAGTGCAAAGCATTGTTTATGGTGAGTTGAGCTGAATTTTTGCTCCCTTCGTATCAGTTTTGTATAATTGTGCCAAGTGTGTCATTTTAGTTAGTTAGTTAGTAATTGCAAAAAACTGTAAAAGCAACAATTACTTGACTGCATGAAGAAACAACATGCAAGGCCTGTAGCAGGCTCTGGATTCTCACTGATCACAATATACAGGACTTTGTATCCAGATGGGGTCAAGAGTAAAAAAAAAATTCCAAAAAAACTCTAAATCCTGCCATCAGAGAAGATTTCATTCCCTTTGATTTCATTCCGGTCAGCAGATTTATGATATAACATTGACAGATCCCGCATCACTGGTGGTCCCAGGATCAGCATCTTGGACAACAGTACCGAATGTTGTAAACTGTTTAAACTGTTCAGTTCAGCAGAGCCAAATGTGAGTCATAAGCCTCCAACCAGATAAAGTCACAAAGGGGGGTGAAAATGCTGATCTGACAAGATAAAACAGCTTGTCTATTCAAGTAGTAGGCTGGGCCACATTGATATGAATTGATGTAGGAGCTCTGTAATATTTCACAGTAGTCAGTAGTTTTTAAAATATGGCTTCACGTTTATAGCCATGGGAGTGATATCAATCTTCTTATGTACAGTAACTGTTCTCATCTCAGCAAATAAATATATTTCCCAAAATGTGGAACTATTTATTAAGCAGGTTTTACCATATGTGGTGCAAAATCACACAAAAGTTATGTTGTCAAAAATATGAATAGCAACACACCAACTACTCTTAACAGCTGCTTTAATGTTATAGTTACATTCTCTATGATCTTTCTGTACAAGCTGGTGTTCTTATCTTTTAAATTGTATACCTCTATGGACTGATCAGAAAGCTAATGCATTTTGTGTTTGAGGGAAAAAGCAGCAGCTGAATATAATCACACATTTAATACTCAAGATCATAATTATCTCAGCAGCTCTCATAATGCTGAAATCAAACTAAACTGTGGATCTACTGTGACAATATGAAGCTGGCTGTTTTTGTAGACTTTTGAACATTTCATTATGCTTTTACACCCACATCTTTACTTACATTGCAGCACTGAGCCAAAAGACATTCTCACTTAATCAAGAAAAGCCACCCTGGGTACTGGCAGTGTGTCTTCACATTTAGTCTCTAATTCATTATCACTGAGGCTGTTCCAGAAATCACATCACATGCTGGTCTCTGGTCCGTATATCTTAATACAGCTGTCCAAGATCAATGGGAAAAATATGGGAATTCTCTTACAGGGTGGATTTTTTCTTTCATCGTGACCAAGATTTGACTATTCATTTGCAATGAGATCTAATCTCTTATTTATGTGGCGCTACAGATATCATTTTGTTTTGTTCTGTTGTGTAAATCCAGTAAACAGCATTTGCATTTGAACATGCTGTCTTATCAGTATACTGTACCTCTGTGCCACTTATAAAATACAGCATCTTTTTTTATTATCATCATTTCCAGCCCCAGTCTATTGTAATGCTCATTTAAAGTCATAGGTAGGAGCTAGCACAGGCATAAAACTCTAAAAGCAGAATTGTCTTTCCACTTGCGTAAATGGGAGTGATTGTGTCAGTTATGATGTCAAGCACTGATGTGATTCAGGTCGCTATGGTTACACAAGTCTTGTGATAGTAAAGCCCTCAGATTGGTAACAGATCTCTGAGGGTGAGCTTATGGTCAGAGATGTTGGGTCCTGTTGATTAAAATTGAAAATAAAACACTTCCTGATGATTGTTAAAACAATCATGGGCATGATATAAGCCATGCTCTGAAATACACTCAATGTTTTCTCTACAAAGGTTAGACTTTTTACAAAGCACTGTATCATTTTGAATGGTTCCTTTCAGAATCATAAGTAAACCTTTTAATCTTTTCCAAAGTGTGGAACTAAATTTCACACCAAAATTGTCAGCTGCTTCTCCTCTATAAGCAGCACAGGCCTATATATAAGCCTGCTTGATGAGTCTATAATAGCCTGTTACTTTACATAGCCATACTGATGACCACAGCATTGTTACAAGTAATGTTATAAAACAGGCAGCAAGTGTGTCCTCCTCCCATCTGTTCCCTCTCCTCTGTCTCTGTTTCTCTGTGTTCCATGACGCAAAGCCTGAGTGGGAGTGGACAAACCTTCTGCTTCCTGAGAGGACTGAGTGGGCCGCTGCATCCGCTGTGTGCACACCAGAGATGGAGGCAGAGATGGAGGTATACAGTAGAAGAGAGGGGAAGGGAGACATCTAAACAGTTAGTGGAAGCCTGAGAGAAGCTGACAGTGGGGGATACAGAAAAGTAAATAATGAGGATGAATAGAGACAGGAAAGGAGAGAGGAAATTCTAGTACAGATTGTAGGATGGGTTTATTGGTGGAAGAGAGATGTGGAAAGATGCAGAGAAAAAGAAGAGATGGGGAGGAGGAGATGAGGGAATAAGAGACTAATAATGGGGAGATAAGAAAAGAGGAGTGGAGGCAGGTGAGAAAAGGACTGATCGCAAAGAAAATGATCAAGAATTAGAATGACAGGCCTTGAATGACATCTTGCTTGGAAATCTCATCTCTCTCATCTCATTTTCTATATTGCTTAGTCCCAAACAGGGTCGCGGGGGGGCTGGAGCCAACTCCCAGCCGGCATCGGATGAAAGGCGGGGTACACCCTGGACAGGTCACTGGTCCATCGCAGGGTCAACATGCAGACTTGCTGGGAAATGATACTGAGAATAAAAGGTTTTTCAAATCATCTGGGAAATTTGTGGGATAGACTGGGGAGTGCAGTGAATGACTTCAGTTACAGACACATAACACAGTGCAAATGTTGCCAGTGCAGGTCAAGTCAAAGGAAGTCAAAGTGTTTATTTGTCATATGCACAGTTAGGAAACGCGTTTCCCTGTACAATGAAAATCTTACTTTGCTGTCCACATGAATGCCACAAAATACAAATGAAATATAAAGTAGATAAATAAGTAACACTAAATCTAAGGCACTTTAAGCAGCAAATGCAGCAATATAATAAAAATATATAAGAATATAATAAGAGAGTGTATGCTGCATGGGAGCAGCATGTGCAGCAGTCAACAGTCAATGTGCAATTTTTTGGTCCTGCATTTCACACTTCTGAACCTCCGGCCAGAGGGTAAGGAGGTGAACAGTCCGTGCTGGGGGTGAGTGGGATCTTTGAGGATGGAGGCAGCTTTCCTACACAACCTGCAGTGGTAAATGCTCTGCAGAGAGGGCAGTGGAGTCCTGGTGATCTTCTCTGCAGTCAGGTCAGTCATTCACATGATTCTTTCACAGTCTTCATTTCACACAGTGTTATAGTTTACCTGAGACTGCTCAGGTTATTTCACTTATTTAAATGAAGAATGTACTTAATTTCCTTAATAATGCCATTCTATACTATACTTGCACTGCTGTCTAATCTCTTAAAATAGAATGTTCCATGTTGTACAGTTTGTAAAGTCATTTGAAATAAATTTGTGGCCAGACTTGATAAACTAATTATCTGGTGTATATTTGACATGTGGGAATCTGCAATATCTTTTTTTGAAGTGATCCTAATACAGTGTCTTAGCTGAGCCATGGTTTACATTGGAAAGGACTGTCAGGTTAATTTTTTTTTTAATAAACACAACAGTGAGCTTGGAGACTAACTCAGTTCAAGATGCTAGCTAGCATATCAGCTTTGGTCAAATGTAGAGATAGCCCACTTCACACTTGGTGCTGGGAAGCACAGTGGGTTTATCTAAGCTCACTCCCTGGTGCTGCCGGCAAAGACAGTGATGAGAGCATTTAAACTAAACTAAAGCTGTAGGCTGCAAAGTCAAAACAATGAGCCAAAAGATGCTAAAACACTCTGTGGGTGAAATGTAGAATCAAGTGCTAATTCTCTGAGGTTTCATCACAGAGAGCTACACATGGCCATTTGTCATATTGTCAATGTAAACATTTTGATAACTGCAGCTCTAATTGTTTTATTTGCTAAATCATACTTGAATTTAGTTATTCATTAATTTAGCTTTATCAGCCTCTATGGATGACAAAGTGAATCAAACATTGATAAAACGGCTCTCCACCTACAGATTAAACTATAGGACCTCACTCCCACTTTACAGTGGCCTGTAACTGACACCAGCAAGGTAGCTAATTAGAAAAGAAACAAAATGTGTGTTGAAGAGGTAGGTAATATGATGCATAACACTTATAATAAAATCATTTTTAAAATATTAATAATGGTCACAATGCAGTAAAAACTATAATATATTAGCCTACTCCGCATTATATTAATTTACATTTTTGTCCAATCTAGGGCTGGCTTTTTACTCTATGTATATGCTAATGTAATGTGTCATTAAAAAAAGGAAATATACAGTCAGGACACAGTGGCCCTCACAGTGACCTCTGTCTCCTGCTTATCTTTAGTAACATGATCTAACAGTGGCTATTTTACAATTTGGCTAAATCCAGCTCTGAGGTAACAAGTGACACCTTCTGTTTCCATGCTTCTGGTCGCTAGGCAACCTCAGCAATTATACCAGTGCCAAGAAAGGGAAGGGAGGATGTAGCACCCCAAGGATCCCTGCCTCCATTCATCTTGGCAGGTCTGGCTACATCTTGCATCTAAGTGCATACCAAACCTGTGATGAGAGCCAATAAATCACACTACATCTACTGCTGTGATCAAATCAGCTCACCTTCCTTCCTTATAGATATACAGTTGTCTGGTAGGGACGACTGGCTCAACACACCACAACACTCTGCTGCCCTCTGTTGTTGTCTACAGTGTTAGTTTATGACTTAATGGTTGAATTGAAAAGTGGAAAATGATTGCTATGAAAATAATTATCTTTACTTTCAGAGCACTATTCAAAAACTAGGTTACAAAATGCTTCACACAAGGCAGAACATTCAAATCAATAATACTAAATTCAAATAGAGATAAGTATCTTACAAGTAAGATGTGAGTGTGAGTGGTTGTCTGTCCCTGTGTGTTGGTCCAGCGATAGACTAGGACAGTTCCAGTCCCCCATGACCCTCAAATGGAAAAGTGATTATGGATCTTATAGATAACAAGTGAAATTCAGTGGACATGAATAAAATTGTGAAAAAAATCTTATAATTTAAGATAAAAGAAGTAAAAACACAACTCAAGTAAAAAAACAAAAACAAGATAAGCTAAAATAAATGCATGTTTTAAGAAGAGATAGTTGAATCTGACTGCAGTTTATTTCCTGACTGCAAAAACTTTCTATTTTACATAGCTATTATTAGTTTATAAAATATGATACATTGCATTGCTATAGGTTCAACTACCAAAAAGTGCATAAAATTATTCAAATTAGGGCATTCCTTCCAACATGTTAATATGTCAGTAATGTAACAGTGACAGTGTGTCAGGTTTGCCCGGCCACTCTGGCCTCTCTCACCTTTCTTACTCTGTCTCTCTCTATTAGCCCCTGATTACTAATCCCGTTCACCTGTTCCTCACTCCCTTATCACCAGCTGCACTTGATTAGGCTATTCGTTACTTATGCCCGGTTCACCTCTCATTCACTTGCCAGTTCGTTCTTGTCACCAAGCTATTCTCTGTGAATTTTCTCCTCGTGTTGTTTAGCATTGTTCTACGTACCCATTTTGTTTATGACTCTGGATTTTCTGTGCGTTTATCTTCTAGCTCCTGTTTTCTTCCCGGACTGTTTCCTCTGGCCCGTGGCTCCATTCTTCCCTCTCAGACAGGTTGATGCACAGTCACTGAGTGTTTCTGCCATACCCTACGTATCTCTGTGTCTTTTCAGTAGCCATCATCAACCACCGACCAGCCCAGGAGTGACCCTACTACGCAGCTCGGCCCACCTCGTCCATCTCATCCACCTCATCACTCCACACCTCCTGCTGCTGGTCGACACCGGGATACTCCATATATTTAGTATCCACAAACTGTTTGTTTGTAAAGTCACCGCGCTGTATATAATAAATCACAGCTTGCACCAAAATCGGTTACCTGGGTCCGCCTCTTTTTTACCACTCGCTCACTTCCGTGTATGAGCGACTCTAACACAGTGACTAAGAGCGCTTGTGTTTAATAATTCTGCTTTTGATATGTTGAGTACATTTTCCTGTAATACTTCTGGAACAAAGATGTTACCAGCAAGACTCTGAAACAAGAGACCTACATGTATGTCCAATGATCTCAAGCCAGACAGAGGCTTATGCTGTGGTCCTAAATGTCAGAAATATAGCAAGGAGCAAGGCCACAAGGAACCTTAAAGTAGCCAGTGTAAGGAGCCTGAGACAGGGTTGCTGTGGTCCCACCTCTTAGCTCAGGTGAAATGCCTGCAGCTCTCTGTACTAAAATATACCCATGAATATACAGAAATATCTCATTATTAGAAACTTGTTGCGAGTCCACTAAGGCAATCATCAACTTTGCTGTGACTCTATAAGCAGCCTACTGCCATGCCAGCCATGAGAATTTCATGCTGTGCAGCTACAGTAAGCTTTGTACAAAGCTACAAACCTTTGCCTCACATTCTGAGGTCCCAAGGTTTCCAAAAATACAAAAACTGTCAAATATATCTGAAGAAGAGGGAGTTTCATTGAATTGGAAAACAAAATCTTTGGCTTGCATATATCACTATGTGAAATATTCTTCATTGAATCTTTTATCTGTGTAAAACTATCTCTACCACAGAAGCTGGAAAAGGAGGGAGTTATTGACTGGCAATTATATACAGACTATACCCCAGAGAGGCCATCCCATACCTTAATATGGCCTACCCAAAATACACAAGGAAGGAGCCCCACGCAGACCCATTGTCAGCAGCATCAACTCTGTGACTTACAACATAGCTAATCACGTGGCCACCATTCTGGCTCCTTTGGTGGGAAACACAAAAACCACATAAGTAACTCCCAGGACTTCACAAGGAAAGTCCAACAACTGCAGCTGGACCAGGACAAGACCATGGTCTCATATGATGTCACATCCTTGTTCACTTGCATCCCCACCACAGAAGCTGTCAAGATGGTAAAGAAGAGACTCCTGAAGGATGACATGCTGAACAGCAGGACTAACCTCACCCCAGACCATGTATGCACTCTGCTGGAACTCTGTTTAAACACTACCTACTTCCAGTTTAGGGAGCACTTCTATAGGCAGCAACACGGCTGTGCAATGGGCTCCTCGGTGTGTCCTATAGTTGCCAACCTGTACATGGAAGAAATTGAGGAGAAAGCCCTGTCTTCCTTCACTGGTACCGCTCCCAGCCACTGGTGTCGCTACATGGACAACACATGGGTAAAAATCAGGTGGTAGAGGCTTTCACCAAGCCTATCAACTCTGTGGATATCAACATCAATTTCACTTGTGAGGATGCCAGAGATGACTGTCTGGTCTTTTTGGATTTTGCAGTCCACTTGGGAGGGGACAGAAGCCTGAAGGTAGAAGTATATCGGAAACCTACACACACGGACCAATACTTGCTTTTTGATTCAGACTATTTACTTCAACACAAACTGGGAGACATCACAACTCTAAATCACAGGGCAGAGGAAGTGCCCACAACTGCAGAAGAGCCAAGAAGGAGAAATTACACATCCAGAACTCCCTTAAGGCTTGTGGATACCCCAAGTGGGCCTTCGCCAAAGCAAGGAAGAGGCCAAACACCAACAGGGAGAAACCAGAAACAAGATTTTTTTCCTTCCCTGGTCCTGCTCCCAGCCACTGGTTCCGCTATGTGAATGACATATATAAAGGATCTTTCGCAACCACAATATCCTAGTCAACTTTAAGCCAGGGAACACCCTGCGGCAAAGACTGGTCCACCCGAAGGACAAAACACCCAGAAACAAACAGAGTGATGAAGTGTAGTCAGGAGTGTAATGACTTGTACGTTTGTGAAACTAAGCAGCCGCTGCACAAGCGCATGGCCCAACACAGGGGGGCCAACCCCAGTGGACCAGAGTCAGCAGTCCACCTCCACCTGAAGGGCAAAGGACATTCTTTCGAGGGCAGTGAAGTCCAGATCCTCTCCAGAGAACATAGCTGGTTTGAGAGAGGAGCGAAATAAGCAATTTTTGTTCAAATAGAACACACCTCACTAAATAGGGGTGGACTAAGACACAACTTGTCATCCATCTACAACTCTGTTTTGAGATCTCTGCCCACACATGTCCACCGGGACAATAGGTGTCGGTCCACAGGTGAGGGTTCAAAGACAGGTAACGACGCTCACCGATCCTGGGCTATAACGAATCAGTCGTTAGGGGACATTGTTGGGCATCAAAGGATTGAAACACCACCGGTGCAGCTTCCATTATTGTTTAAGGAGTGAACCAAATTAAAAAGCCAGTAGAGACAACACAGTGATGTTTAATTGTCAGATTGGGAGAGCTCAGGAGCAGGAGAAACAGTCTTACAGGCAGAGAGGATAAGGCAGAATCACAGGTCTGTAATCCAGGCAGGGTGTTGATAGCCAGCGTAGCAGTCCGATAGTAGGGATGAGGCAGGATCTCCGGTCGATAGTTCAGGCAGGGTGTCAATTACAGGCGTAGCAGTCCAACAATAGGGGCAAGGCAAATATTGTTAGTCCAGAGCAGGCAAGATTTCGTTATCAGAATGACAGGTACTAGAATAAATGCTGGAGAGTCTAGACTAGGCAAAGAACAATCTGGCAGCGCCCCAAAAGGTGAGGAGCTGCTATATACTGAGGGGAGCAGGTGTGAGTAATTAAACAGCAGGTGAAGGCACTTGAGAATGACGACGTAAAGTGTCCATGAGTCTGGGTGAGCTGGGAACAGGAAGTACTTTCAGAGTAAAAGCAGGGAACCGGAAGCCAGCAGGGTAGGATCATGACATAGAGAGAGAGAGGAAAGGAGAGGAGAGAGGAGAGGAGAGGGGAGGGGAGGAGAGAAACTCAGAGCATCATGGGGCCCCCCAGCAGCCTAGGCCTATAGCAGCATAACTAAGGGAAGGCTCAGGGTCACCTGATCCAGCCCTAACTATAAGCTTTATCAAAAAGCAAAGTCTTAAGTCTACTCTTAAAGGTAGAGAGTGTGCTCTCGAACTGAAACTGGGAGTTGGTTCCATAGGAGAGGAGCTTGAGCCAATAAACTTAAAAGGATGCTACCATAAAATTTCCAGTACAAACTGTCCTTGTGTCTGGCTGTAGCACCGTCCAGAGGGGAGGAGTTCAAACAGTCTGTGTTCAGGATATGTAGTAGCAGCTAATGTAGCCTGCAGCAAAGATTCTTTCAGACCCCACCAACACTTAACTCAAGAGACATCACTTGAGGACAATTATCAGTCTCCACAAGCTCCAACTAGAAACACTAAAGCAGGGGTGCCCACACTTTTTTGCCTTGTGAGCTACTTTTCAAATGACCAAGTCAAAATGACCCACCTACACTAAAAATACTACACACACACGTCTTTATGCCTTTGTGTGGCCCATGTTCTGTGACTTCTGTGAGGGCCACCACTTCTACTATAGCTACAATGGTGCAAAACACAAATCTATCATGAGGTGGCAATAGAGAATCAAAATGTCACTTCAGAATTCAGAAAACTCAAAATAAAATAAAAAAATCTTTTTCTTCTACACGTGAGGACCAGAGCCTGTTGCCAAGCAGATTTGGTGAACTGGACCTTCTATCACAAAGCACCAAAACAATGCATGTTATATCACCAGATTTTAGCAGATCTTTCATAACTGTCCCATCTTACTTTCCTGGTTAACCCAAACCACAGCATTACAGAGATGGAAGCATG
>NW_018128027.1:89252-89970 GCF_001952655.1 Monopterus albus | reverse complement strand
ATTGCATTATCTGATAAGACAATGATTTGTGGTTAATAGTGAGGTGACGTGTTCTTCTGCTGCAGAAGAATCAGACATGCTGACTCAACAGGCCTCAGCTACAGGACCATCACACAAGCTCAAAAGGACAGAGAAAACAGGTACTGCTCAGTTCTCAGACTTGAGTAGTGTTAATTACAGTAGATGTGGATTAACAACACATTACAAATTAGATCACCAGATAAATTTTTGATTTATCAACATTGAGAATGTCTATCACATTTGTCATTTCTATTTCAGTTGTGCACCTACAGTTACAGATGTACAGTTACAGTTACAGAGCAAAAACAAATGCCAGCTGGAGTTCTGCAGAAAAAGCAGCGGTGTGGCGACAACTGCGGCAGTGCATCACTATGCAAAGAGTTCCTGGTAAAGAGGTCTGCCTCTCACTTGAAGCAGAACCAGCACTGGGCAGTCGCAACTGGAAAGATTTAAAAAATAATGTCCACAACTCCATCATGTTTCAAACAAGGAAATTGTTGTAGTTCATTTTTAATTTATGTTGTGCAAATAAAGCCAGTTGTGACTAATTTCATGTGCTAAATTGTTTATCAAGCTTCTATCAATGGAGTGGGTGAATTAAAATAAGTAAATAAAGATTAGAGGACTTTGACAAACATTGCTTTCAGTGTTACTGGTGTTAAGCAAACTTAGCAAGTGACATGTAAGATTGAAAAAA
>NW_018128027.1:84870-88652 GCF_001952655.1 Monopterus albus | reverse complement strand
CCCCACACACACTTTACCCAGGGAGGAGCACACACCTCCGGTGTGAATGCCACACAAGGGTTAAATACACTTTACATTGGCAAAATTAAAAACCACACGCTTCCATCTCTGTAATGCTGTGGTTTGGGTTAACCAGGAAAGTAAGATGGGACAGTTATGAAAGATCTGCTAAAATCTGGTGGTATAACATGCATTGTTTTGGTGCTTTGTGACAGAAGGTCCAGTTCACCAAATCTGCTTGGCAACAGGCTCTGGTACTCACACGTGTAGAAGAAAAAGATTTTTTTTATTTCGAGTTTTCTGAATTCTGAAGTGACATTTTGATTCTCTATTGCCACCTCATGATAGATTTGTGTTTTGCACCATTGTAGCTATAGTAGAAGTGGAACATGGGCCACACAAAGGCATAAAGACATGTATGTGTGTGTGTGTGTGTGTGTGTGAGTGTTTTGGACATTACAGACAGTATGTAGAGGATCAAATGATTCTTCTTCATAATGTCTTTATTCTTGAACATACCTTAGGGAAACTAATGGACTCCAATAAAGACACTGGGTACAATGTAATCCAGCAACAGAGCTTTATCTGCCAGGAATAAAATCAGTTGCACACTTTCAAGTCAGCATGACCTGATGACACACACACACAATTATCCAGATGCACATTAATTTGACTTTTGAAACTGACTGCAGGACATAAATTAATGTATTTTTTATGTTTTCCATTCAGAGTTTCACTGCACTATGTTCCACCTCTATACAGATATTTCTAGCTTTCATGTCCACAGCAAACTTTCACATCTGAACAGAACTCACATTCAGGTTTGTGGAATAAAATGAAATTGTTCATGATTATGTTGTCTTTGGTATATAAGAAGTGGGTAAAAAGGCTAATCTTTCTTGAGTAATGTCATGTGTTTAAGATCAGCATGGTGTGGGGCACAAGATTGCCTTGTGGTTGAAGTTGCTATCTTTAGCAACTTAGGTCACTTCTCTTTTTTACTTTCGGTGTCACAACAAATATGTATGTCAGACAAAGCTATTTCTCAGTGAAATGTAATTGAAAGTATTAATTTAAAGTCGTAATGCCATGCTCATTTCCAGCCATTTAATGTTTAAACTTGGGTACCTCTAGATTAGCATTGCACCCATCATAACTCCAAATAGTCTGTAATTATTTCTGAATGCTAAAACCAGAGAGCCTAAAAACAAGAGGATAGATCATGAATGCACACAACTCCTGTTGCTGGTGTTATGTCAAAATCCGTTTCCCCATCGAGATGTGTTTCCCCTAACCTAAATCCCAACATTATCCTAACCAGAACCCCTGAGGGAGGCCACTACATGAAACAGAGCTTTGAACAAGAGAAACATCTTGACAGGGGAACAAAAAACACTGACAAATAAATAACATTTTTGACAGTTACAATACCTCAAATCCTACCTGACATGTTTGACCCAGAATATGAAGTGGACAGCACAACGAACCACAATGGCATTAATTCATTTGAATTTCTCCTCCATAGATAGGTAAGCAACAGTATATGTACTGATGAAAAGAGATATGTAACACTCTAAACAAAGCGGGTAATTGAGAAACCACATATTTTAACTGGCATAATGCAGACATAGTTACTTCTCCAGCCTTACAACAATTCTCTCTAATGTTACAAAAAAAGGGCACCAATAGACATGCAATATGTGTGGGTGTTTTTTTTTTTTAACTTATCCTTAAATCCCACAGAATAATGGAAACATCACTCCCTTTCAAGTAGCTCCAAGGTTGGTAAATCTAACCGGTGGTCACTGCGTCCTCCCCCACAAGTTAATTTCAATAGATAGTGTAGCACCGGCAATAACGTCATGGATTGTTAATCCACTCATAACCAGCAACACATCGCATGTGGCAGACACACTGGCCTCAAGCAGTCAAAACAAATAGGTACTGTGCTCTGGGGGAATCCAGTATTGATGAGCTGATCATTCACTGCCGCAGGGGGCTTCACAGGTTAGACCTGGTCAGGTCAAACAGCGAGTCCCTGTACAGGAACATTCCCGGACATGTAGTAACCTCAGGCCCTGTATTTTTCGCCACATAATCTGTTCACAGTGCAGGCAGCAGGAGGTAAAATATATCCACAAAACTGAACGCAGTCAAAAAATTACGCTTTTACAATGGCACTGGTGGATGTCAGGCAAGCTCACATGAACGTACAACTGCTTGGACATTATGCCCATTCAAGGAGATCCTTAAACTATCACATAATACTTAATTTTGTTAGAAAAATGTCTTGCCAGTGAGAATTTGCAAGACATGTATAAACATGTACTGTATATGCTTCTGCATAGAAATATGAGAATACGTTCACCTCATTTTTTTTTAACTTAGGTCAAGTCTAAGATGATAATTCACTATTGTAACATTGTAGATAAGTCAGAAAACAAGGAAAAGCATGCCATGGGCTCTTTAAATTACATCAGTTTGGTACAAAAAATTAGTTCTAGTTTTGGTGATCCCCTGACTAGTGCCATCATCAGGCTGACATTTTTGTCTTGACAATTTCTGGATGGACTGCCATGAATGTTGGTACCTAGCAAAGGAACCCTTTGCCAGTCCTGTGGCTTTTCATTTAGTGACACCAACAAGCTTTTCACTTATTTAGGTAAACAGCTCAACATTTACTGAAGGATTGATGTAAATGTCACATTCATGGATTCAAGGCAGTATATCCTAACGACTTAGGCAATACTTTGACTTTTCCTGCAAAGGTGGAAACTAAGTAATCAAGTAGTGTACTTAAGTACAATTTTGAGGTATCTATACTTTACTTGAGTATTTTCATTTTCTGCTACTTCATACTTTATCTTCACTACATTTTGTACTTTTTAATCCACTACACTTAGGCTATTTGATAAGTTTGGTCACTAGTTACTTTTCAGAATCAGATTAATAAAACAAAATACAATATAATCATAAGATTTTATTGATCCTCAGTGGGAAATTCACAAACAATTCAGTAGTAATTCAAGTTCCAGGGGAGTTAACCTTCACTAGCTGAAACATTTAATGTGAAGTACACAATAATACATCAAAAATTGTAATCCAAAAATATGATATATATTAATTTGAAATGTGCCATTCTGCATAATGAGTACTTTTACTTTTGGAACTTTAAGTATATTTTGATGGTATTATTTGTGCATTTTTACTAAATAACATTTTGAACACAGGACCTTTTCTTGTAACAGAGTATTTTTCACTGAATACTTCTTCCACCACTGTTTTCCTGTAGCACCACCATGACATAAATATTTGTGTTTCTGAATAGAAAGTGTCAGAAACTAATAAATGAATTACCATGTACACATTCATGTCCCTCTTAGGATGAACTGTAATAACTTTGATGATGACCCTTCTGCTCTCGCTCTATTTGTTTGTTTTTTTTCCCGAGTTTTCTAGGTTTTCTGTGTTGCTTTTTGTGCAATGGCACTTTCCCGTAAATTTTTTGTGAGTTGGGCTTCTAGGAATACAAGTTTTAATGTGTTTGCATTATGTTTTTATACTTTTTACGAGGTTTTGAGTCTGCCTGGGGAGGACCCTGTTTGCCAACAGTCAGCCATCAATGCCAGCAATCCTTCCGAGCTCCTTGTGGTGAGCTGCCGGGGATTTTCCACGGGGATGCAAAGTGGTGCGACAGGAAAGGTGGGACTGCAGGGCTGGAGTGAGGCGCCGGTGGGAGGAAACGGAGGTATGGGCCATGTTCGCCATTGGTCCGCGCTCTT
>NW_018128027.1:83550-84828 GCF_001952655.1 Monopterus albus | reverse complement strand
CGCCAGACCGGCTCTGCTGCTACGTGCAGGCGCACGCAAAACACGGTGTCTCGGCGGCGGACACAATACCGGCAGGCCCAAATCCCCATCTCGAGGACATTAAACCATGCCCCCCCACGCCACCCTTCCACACAAAAAGCAATAAAACTCTGGACCTACTGTAGGCTAATGCCTGTTGTTTTAGTCTCTACGCTGTTCCTGCCTTTGATTTGCTATTTGTGCTGTGTAAAAAGTAACGTTCTGATGACGCTACGGTTATAATCCTTGTGTGTATCGGCTCTAATGCTTTGTTGCCTTTATGTAACTTTTTATTTTAAGACTAAGTGTTCTTTGTTACTGAGTACTTACATACGCACGCGCCGCGCGGAGTGGCAGCAAGTTACAGCAGCTGTGTCCTCATTGTGTTTTTTTCCGTGTTTTTATTAAGTTTTGTTCATATGTGTCTGTTCTTATGGTGGTGTCTGTTCTTATGGTGTTATGTTGGTTGTTCTCTATTGATGCTGTAACACAGAAATTTCCCCACTGTGGGATCAATAAAGTACCTACTCTACTCTACTCTACTCTACTTTACTCATGACTCTGAATTTCAACCTACCACAAAAGAGTTCATTGTACAGGTATGTGCCAAAAAATTAGAATATCGAGGAAAAGTCCATTTATTTCAATAATTTGTTTCAAAAAGTGAAACTTGTATGTTATATTAGTTCACTACACACAAAGTGAAATATTTCAAGCCTTTATTTGTTTCAATTTTGATGATTATGGATTAAAGACAAAAAAAACCCAAATCCAGTATTTCACAAAATTAGAATATCATGACAAAGTTCAACATTGTAGGCTCCTTGTGTCCCAATCTAGTCAGCTAATTAATGCAAAACACCTGCAAAGGTTTCCTCAGCCTTGAAATTGTCTCAGTCTGGCTTAGTAGGCTTCAGAATCATGGGGAAGACTGCTGACTTGACGGTTGTGCAGACGACCATCATTGACACCCTCCATAAGGAGGAAAAGTCTCAAAAGGCAATTGCAAAAGAAGCTGGATGCTCACAGAACGCAGTATCAAAGTATATTAACAGAGTGTTAAGAAGAAGGGAAGAATGTGGCCGGAAAAGGTGCAAAAGTGACAGGGATGACCGCAGCCTTGAGAGGATTGTCAAGCAAGGGCGATTCAGAAATCTGGGGGAGCTTCATAAGGAGTGGACTGAGGCTGGTGTCAGTGCATCAAGAACCACCACATACAGACGTCTGCATGACATGGGCTACAGCTGTAGAATTCCATGC
>NW_018128027.1:69092-83483 GCF_001952655.1 Monopterus albus | reverse complement strand
GGGTTTTTTTTGTCTTTAATCCATAATCATCAAAATTGAAACAAATAAAGGCTTGAAATATTTCACTTTGTGTGTAGTGAACTAATATAACATACAAGTTTCACTTTTCAAATTATTGAAATAAATGGACTTTCCCTCGATATTCTAATTTTTTGGCACATACCTGTACAGGAGGGAGAAAGGAGGCACTCATGGTCCCATCCATTTTAATGGCATGGTTGTTGAACGTGTCTTCAAATTCCTGGGGACCCACATTTCAGAGGATCTGTCCTGGACCACTAACACCTGCAGCCTGGTTAAGAAGGCTCACCAGCACTTCTTCTTCCTGAGGACACTAAAGAAGAACCACCTGTCTTCAGTTATCCTGGTGAACTTCTACTGCTATGCCATCTAGAGCATCCTGACCATCTGTATCACAGTCTGTTATGGAAACTTCTCTTCATTTGCATACTATACTGTACATATGCAGATACTGTGTATTCATCTTTGTACTTTTTACATCCATTGAACTGTTAACTCATGTAACTTTTATATTCTTCTTCTGCACTATTTTCATTCCATTGCATCCCATTGCACTAGTGTTTTAATATGCTTAACCTCTAGAGTCCTGAGCTTTGGAAACCCAAGCTGTGCGGTCCTCATATGAGGACGCAGGGACTCTAGAGGTTAATGTACTTTATCAAATCAATAAATTTTGTTGTATATTGTACATTACCTTACATATCTTACTGTAAATGTGTAATGACAATAAAGTTGAATCTAATCTAGTCTAATCTAATCACTACAAAGAAATGTTAATGTAAATGTAGTCATGCTAGACAAGACTAACTAAACTAAATAGTTTATATATACAAATAGTTTACATATACTCTATGTATGAACTTGTTTTGAAAATGTATTGCAGACAGATAAAATGTGTTGATTTTTTTCATTTCCCTTCTTGATATAACCAGGGGTACCCTAAAGGTAAATTTATTGTAAATATACATTCTCAGTGGATAGTCTGCTATCCTGAACCATTTAGTTCTCCATTCAGTTGGGGGGGAAAAAAAATCACCTCATATCTGCATTTGATAGTCATTCTTCCTGCAAGGGTGTGCTGCCACAGGCCAAGTGTACCAACTGTGTAAACACGACCAGTGAACCAATGAAAGAGAGAAGCAGAGCGTGAGACAAGTATTGCATAAGTAAGGCTGTGCTTTGTGTTTAAAAAACAAACAGTGAAGAGAAAATAGCAGCCTAGCAGACTAAAAGTAGCCTCTCAACCGCAGATGGCCCCCACGCTTTCCGCCAGTGGGTCAGTGGGTGAGGGAGGAGTGGAGGCAGCGGAGAGACGTCGCTATCCAGGGGAGAGTGTGGGCGACACAGGCAGCAGGAAAGAGAAAAACAAGGACTTCCAAGGCCAAGTGGGCCGAGGTTTGCAGTACACACTGCTAAAAACGAGTGATGACGCTCAGAGGTCAGCCGACTGATTTGTCATCAGCTATTTGAGTAATGTTAAACAACTGATGAGGGAGAGGGGAAAAATGTTGACATCACCGGTGCATATTCGCATCATTTCTTGCCCCCACATTCTTCCGATTGTGCAGTCATCAGAGCACAGAAATCAAACACAGTTTCCTGGACATAAGACTGTACCATATTTGGTAACCAGGACAATACTATAAAAGTGGCTGATGTGTGGTGCCATAGCATCACCTTTAGGTGGCTTCTGGTCCTACTGCTGGTCACAGTTTTACACCCAATATTTTCTCTTCTCTCCTCTGCTCTCCTCTCCCCTCCTCTCCTCCCTTCCCTTCCCTTCTCTTCCCTTCCCTTCTCTTCTCTCAAGAGTTCTTTTCAGGATTTCTGAATGTGGATCTGTCCCCTTTGAAAATTTGTATAGTTTTCATTCAAACTAGAAAAAAGATTACATTTGCAATAATGAATGTCTGATGAAACTTTGATGAACTTTGCAATGAACTCTTACAGCAACATTTCCCACAGTGGAATTACTTAAACATATATGTACTGTAAATGACTAAACCTCAAATGGGGAGTTGCGAAACATTTGTGATTGCACCACCCTGTGATCAAATGTTAGGATAATCAGATTACATATTTTTGTCTTTAAGAGTCACAGAAGAAGGAAAAACACAGCCCTGCTCTTTACAAACACTTCTCAAATATGAACACGTAGAACCTGCTCAACCTACACTCCATGTGACTTATGCAGTATCACTGACCTGCCAGCAGAGAGCAAACAAGACTACTGCTTATGCCTGAGCTGTGCTTGCTGTGGGGGCCACTGGGAACAAAATGAATGAAGGATGATGAATGTCTTGAAAAAAAATCAACTGAATAATCTAGGACTCCAAGGGGCATATTTTTGCCCTGGGGAGTGGTTTTGAACATGCCTTCACTTGTCTCAAAAGATACCCTCACTACAGAGAGGTTTTTAATCTCTTTCTATGTACTTTTGGAGAAGTTAAGTTTTTTAGGTTCTTGTTAGCTTGTAGCTGCTGATTACATTATGTAATTTACATAACAGAAAGAGGAGCATTCACAAAAGGACTGTATCATAAAAAAACATTTTGTTAGTGTATGAAATATGCGACATATCATATTTTTTCTTTTAAAATCCACATATTTGAAATCATGGAGTATTTTGAAACTAGGATTATCATCATTTGAAGGTCAGCGCTCCAGTGCCACCCACTTCCACCACAGCCAAACAATGCTGAGACTACTCATGCACTCTGGGATCTCTTATCTGATGTAATCCATTTATTCCTCTTCTCCAAAACAATAACAATGCTGCTCTCCTATGGCCAAACATTTTAAGACAAGAACACATAATTTGAGTCAAGCAGCTGATTAATCTCCTCAATAATTTGATAAAAACTCTGTGTGCCTATAATTATGATGTACATTTTCTCTTAATGCTTAATGGAAGAATATACAGAGGTTACTCAGGTCTTGTTTGCTTGTTGGTTAAATTCAGCAGCAAATTGGATTTGCATCGATCTTGACCTGGAGCTGAGCCACAGGTTCCTTGGAAAGTTTAACGGGTCATTGACTGGAGGTGCCTCTCACACATGGACAAGGGTACCAGAAGCCTTTAAAGGCACAGCGAGTTGTTAGTGTGTGGTGTCAGCAGCAGAGAGATAAGCACCTACTTACACAAAACCATACTGCAAATGAGTCTAACACAATGATTTTACATTTTCAAGTGTGGGTTTTGGAATAAATGCAAGATGTGCAGGGTTGGTAGCATAAGCGATGATAACCAGCATTACTTAATAGGCAAAGAAAAGAGAGACACCTGCAGAAACCCAGCGCTATCAACAAAGAATTTAAGGTGCAGTGCAAAAGCTTTTCAGAAACAAGTGTCAAGATGTCCAAATGAATATTCAGCAGTGCTGTGTAAAAAAGTTAACTTTGGAAAGTGCAAATGACTAGAAAGTGCCTTACTTTTGTTGCTTATTTACTGTTAATCTGTGGTGCCTTACTTCTGTTGCTTATTTACTGTTAATCTGTGTTATTATGTGTTTTTTTGTTTATTTTTAATAAAAATAGTAGCTTTTGGAAGAACATTTATTACTTGTAATAGAATTTTACAGAATAATACAATAAAAAATTCTGCTGCTCGATGCATGTACATCATATGCATCACCATCTACTGTAGTAGAATAGACAGTGGTTGCAAAGAATGACATCATTGAAACTGGATGCTCCATGTACACCAATTATACCTGATGTGTTCACCCTCTTCCCATATCTCTCTCTCTGTTTATCTCTGACAGAGTTTCTTGAGAAGATCTGGTTGTTTTTTGTCATTGCCATACTACAAGGAATAATAGCTGTAAAAAGTAAACAAGATGGAAAGCCTTCTAAATTAGAACGTTAGCTTTGGAAAGACTTTCCTGGAAACAGCTACATCTGCACCTATTTCAAGAACGCAGAGTGTTGACATAGTTGTTCTGCTGTATGATTGTAATATGCTACAGTACACTGGTTATTAAAATCAAGATAAAGCCAAAAAATCATATAACTATAACTTTAAAAAAAAATGATTTCATGTCACAAGACAGGCGTCAAATATACACAGACTAGTCCTTATATCATGTTGTCTATATGACACTCCTCAGTGTTTGACCCGTGTAACTACTGTGCATTGCAAAGAGTTAGTGTCAGGTTTGCTCATCACCACCTGGCTCTCTCGCTCTCCTCTCCCTCTCTCTCTACAGACACACTCCCAGCGGAGCTCGCAGCTGATTACTGGGCTGGGTTTTTAGGAGCGGCTCAGATGTGCTGTCATCGCCAGTTTGTTTTTCGACCCTACCACGAAGATTGGCCACAGTGCTGAAAAAGGTGTCACCACAGGTCAGCACAGTAAAGGTATGGACAGATGAGGCAGTTGAGCAGCTGAGGGACTGTTTTCACACCACAGACTGGGACATCCTCTGCAGTCCTCATGGAGGACTACATAAACTTCTGTGTGGAAAATACCGTACGTACCATCCCGGACTGTACGGTGTTTTTCCAATAACAAGCCATGGGTGAGCCCCAAGTTAAAGGCACTGCTGAATGAAAAGAAGAGGGTTTTTTTGTCAGGGGACAAGGAGGAGCTGAGCAGAATGCAGCGGGAACTAAATAATATGATCCGGAGGTGCAAGGCTAGCTACAGGAAGAAGCTAGAGCAGAGCATGGGAATGAACAACATACATGAGGTGTGAAGAGGTCTGAAATACATCTCGGGTCACGGAAACAGGTCAGGAGGGAGTTAAGGAGGATTAAGGCCAGGAAGGCCACAGGCCCTGAACACATCAGCCCCAGGGTCCTCAGGGAGTGTGCAGACCAGCTCAGTGAAGTGGTCCTGTACATGTTTAATCTGAGTCTTAGCCTGGAGAGAATCCTGGCTCTGTGGAAGACATCCTGTGTGGTCCCAGTTTCTAAAATATCTCATCCTAAGGAGCCAAACCATTACAAACCCGTTGCCCTGACCTCCCACCTGATGAAGACCATGGAGAGGATTGTCCTTGGCCACCTCCATGCCCAAGTGAGCTCGGCACTTGACCCACTGCAGTTTGCATATTGACCTGGCATCGGTGTAGATGACGCTATTATCTACATGCCGCATCAACCCCTATCTCACTTGGAGTCCCCCGGAAGTATTGTGAGGGTCATGTTCTTTGACTTCTCCAGTGCTTTCAACACAATCCAGCCGTCACTGCTGAGGGGGAAGTTGACAGGGGCAGGTGTGGACCAACACCTGTCTGCATGGATCCTTAACTACCTCACAGACAAACCTCAGTTCGTAAGGCTGCGCGACCTTGTATCGGATGTGATAGTCTGCAGCACGGGGGCACCCCAGGGGACGGTGCTTTCCCCCTTTCTGTTCACCCTCTACACGTCGAACTTCAAGTACAACTCCCACCACTGTCACCTACAAAAGTTCTCGGACAACATCGCCATTGTTGGATGTGTATCTGGGGGGACGAGTGGGAATATGGGCAGGTTGTTACTGACTTTGTGGAGTGGTGTGAGAAAAATCACCTGGTCCTGAACACCAGCAAGACAAAAGAGATGGTGATTGATCCCCGGCTGAAATCACCACCACTCATGGCGGTGAGCCTTCAGGGCTCAGATATTGAGATTGTGGACACCTTTAAATACCTGTGTGTCCACCTCAACAATAAACCGGATTGGACCAACAACACAGATGCCCTGTACAGAAATGGCTAGAGTCGCCTCCACTTGTTGAGGAGATTGAGAGGTTCTTTGGTGTGTGATGGGCTTCGGACTTTTTATGATACTGTGGTGGCTTTTGCAGTTTTTTACGCTGTTGTGGGTTGGGCAGGAGGTAGCACAGACAGGGACAGACAGGTGTGGGGGTCGTACTCTCTCAAAGATTAGAGAAGGACCAGAATATCCACTCGTGTGCCTTCTACTCCCGATGACTGACCCCAGCTGAATGAAGCTATGACGTGGGCAATCGAGAGCTCCGGACTGTGAAGCTTGCCTTGGAGGAATGGCGCCATCTACTGGAGGGTGTGGAGCTACCTTTTGTAGTCTGGACAGATCATAAAAACCTAGCCTACCTTCAGTCTGCTAGAAACTCAACCTAAGGCAAGCACGCTGGGCTCTTTTTTGGCCGGTTCTGGTTTACCCTCACTTATCGCCCCAGAGCATGTAACAAGAAGCCAGATGCTCTCTCCCATCAATTCAGTCGCCCCATTGACACAGAAACCCCAGACACCATCTTACCATCATCCTGCATCATTGCTTCAGTTACGTGGAAGATAGACGAAACCATCAGAACAGCTCAACAGACCCAGGAGAGGGACCACCGGACTGGCTTTTTGTACCTGATCCAGTCCGATCCCAGGTCCTACAGTGGGCACATTCCTCTTGTCTTGCATGCCACCCAGGAATTCACCGCACCACATCACTACTTAAACAACACTTCTGGTGGCCCACCTTAGACAAAAACACCAGAGAATACGTCCAAGCTTGTACTGTATGTGCCCAATCCAAGTCCTCCCACCAGCGACCTGCTGGCCTGTTGCGTTCTTTGCCTATACCTAGCCGCCCTTGGTCCCATATTGCAGTTGATTTTGTAACAGGACTACCTCCGTCTCATGGTCACACCGTCATCCTCACTATCATAAACTGGTTTTCCAAAGCTGCCCACTTTGTCGCCCTGCATCAACTACCCTCAGCCCATGAACCCGCTGAGCTCCTGGTCTGACATGTGTTCTGCCTCCATGGCATTCCATCTGACATCATCTCTGATCATGGACCACAGTTCATATCTCAGGTATGGTCACCCTTCTGTTATGATATTTGGGAAAAATCCAGCTTATCTTCTAGGTTTCACCCACACACAAACGGGCAGGTGGAGAGGCTCAATCAAGAGCTAGAGATTGCGCTCCACTGCATCACAGGAACTAAGCCCAGTTCGTGGAGCACTCTCACCATGGATAGAATACACCCACAACTCACTCACCTGTTCAGCCTCTGGACTGTCCCCCTTCGAGGTCCTGTAAGATTTGCTCTTCACCACCTGCCCCTCCCACTCTCGTCTCCCTCTCTCTCTCTCTTCAGACACACTCCCAGTGGAGCTCACAGTTGATTTACATCAGCTGATTACTGGGCTGGGTATTTAGGAGCGGCTCAGATGCGCTGTCATCGGCAGTTTGTTTTTCGACCCTACCACGAAGCTTGGCCGCAGAAGAAGCTACTGTCTTCTGTTACTCATACCTACCCTATGACGATCGCCGCTCTACTAGCTGGAGCCTCCCAGCTACGCTACCTCCGTAGCGCTCTCTGTTTCCGGCATCATACTTGAACTGTTCCTTCATTGGCTGCTCCAGCTCAGCCTCTGCCATAGCCCTCTTGTCAACTCGGCTTTCAGCTATTACCCACCTGTGCTCCAGCTCTCCAGCCACACCTCAGCTGCAACTCCAGCCTACCCTGCACTGTGTGAGTCTAACCCCCACTCTGCTCACTCTCCCTCTGCCTTGTGTTCTCCCAGGAACAAGATGCTGGTCATTCTACCTCCACTGCCAGGGTTACGACCAGTATGAGTGATTGGGCCTCCATCCCTCCTCCTCTACCATCTACCTTCATCAGCCTGGGTCACAGCAGACACCTCGTCCTCCCATTTCCCCTTCAATTGATACTGTGGACTGTAATAAACCATCTGATCTGTGTCAATACCTTGCTCTCTGGGTCCAGTCTATTTTTTTTGCCCTCTCTCACCATTTGGTGAGAGAGTAGCAACCATAACAGTTAGACCTTGAGGTATAATAGTCATCCTCATGCATTCACACTACATGAAAATACTGCATGAATGAAATTATAGTCCTGTGATGGACTGGCGACCTGTCCAGGGTGTATCCCGCGTTCGCCCGATTGCCGGCCGGGATTGGCTCCCCCTCCGTGACCCCGTTCAGGGACTAAGCGGTAGAAAATGAATTAATGAATGAATGAAATTATAGTGACATTGTACTGAGGACTGTAACTGGTGGGTATAGGCTATCACTTCAGGGTGTCGGGTCAGAACATCAATTTTGCACAGGTGAGTTGAGGTAGAGATTGAATGTCCAAATCCAGGGATTACTTTATCTTCATTTTAATTCTTGCATGAATCAACAGTGAACATGTATATTGGAGGTATGCATGTGGTTTTTATTAATAGACACACACTGGTGATTATTTCACGATGTTCGTGTCATGCAAACATGTATCCCATGGTGAATTTCTGCAGTGATATACAGAAGATAGCTCCAGATCTCTACCTACTGGCCAGAATGATAACTACATGCATAACTGAATTAAAGGGGAACTAAATCAAAGAGGCTAAATAGAACAGTCTTTTTTACAGCCGCCTCCAAATTTGTTAAGCAAATTTGATGACTATTGTCCTCAGGCAAAGTTGGCAGCTTGATGAGGCAGACAACTGGGCGAGTGTAGGTCCTGTCTTTCACTTGAATAACAGCTGTCTTCACATGTCCGTCTGCTCCAGGTATGACAGTCTTGACAGTCCCTACTTGCCAAAGGGCTCTTGGTGTTTGGGGATCAACAACCAACACCACAGTTTCCACAGAAATATCATCCTTCTCTGTCTGCCATTTCTGCCGGGCTTGGAATGTAGGAAGAAAGTGCCGGATGTAGTGTTTCCAGAAGTGATCTGCTAAAACTTGGGAATGACGCCATCTTTTACAACTCAACAGTTCTGACTCAGGGTAAATCACTTGTGGAAGGGAAGAGTCAGGCCGCCCCATCAACAAGCAGTTGGGTGTAACTGGATCTGGGTCAGCAGGATCAGAAGAGACATAGCCCAGTGGTCTGGAGTTGAGGATGCCTTCTATTTCGATAAGTACTGTCCTTAATACTTCCTCTGGTACTGTTTGAGCTCCTAGTGTGGTGCGGAGGGCATTTTTTACAGATCTCACTTCTCTTTCCCATGATCCACCGAAATGTGGAGCATTGGGGGGATTAAAACGGAAGCTGATCTGTTGAGCAGCAAGTTGGTTCTTGACTGATGGTTCTAGGGCACGGAAAGATTCATGCAGCTCCTTACTTCCTCCTTTGAAATTAGTGCCTTGATCAGACAGGAGTTCGTGGGGCTTTCCTCTTTGCACAATAAAGCGCCTAAGTGACATTAGAAATGAGTCAGTATCCATGTTTGGTAGGAGGTCTAAGTGGGCAGCTCGAGTGGTGAGACATTTGTACAGAATGCCCCATATTTTCTCTGTGTGTCGTCCAACTTTCACGAGCATAGGGCCAAAACAATCAACCCCTGTCGAATAAAAGGCAGGTTGGATATGCCATAAACTGGAGGGGGGTAGATCCGCCATTTTTGGTACTTGAGGACTTCCTCTCCATTTCCTACAATCCACACAATTATGCTGATGCTTCTTGATTGCTTCCCTGCCTCTCAGGAGCCAATAGTTCTGGCGCAGCTCTGCAAATACACGCTCTGTTCCAGGGTGGTGAAGCTGAGAGTCATAATGCTGTATCAGGAGCTTGGATATTGGATGAGAGGAGAAGGATAGGATGCAGAACATCTGGATTCAGACTGTGACATCTACGAAGCCTGCCTCCCACTCGGATCAGACCTGAAGTGGTATCAAATTCAGGGGCTAATGTGAGCACTCTACTGTTAGATGGGAGAGTCTTACTCGATTGGAGTTGTGCTACCTCTTCAGGGAAGCGCTCCTTCTGTGCACGTCTGAGAAGGATTAACTCTGCATTGCGATAGTCGGTAGCAGTGGGAGACTTATCATAGCCTGCTCCATGTAGCGATCGTGTGGTAGATTCCAGTAGCTCTTGAAAGGTATTAGATATACAGAAGATAGCTCCAGATCTCTACCTACTGGCCAGAACGATAACTACATGCATAACTGAATTAAAGGGGAACTAAATCAAAGAGGCTAAATAGAACAGTCTTTTTTACAGCCATAATTCAAAGACTCAGCCAGTTTCCAAGTCTAGTGAATAATTTCCAGCAGAATCTTAAATTACTGTGCTCCAAATAATAGTCAGCATGGAGTGACACATGACGGAATTGTAAGACGGTTTGCTTGGTGTGGCGCAAAGGGAAAGGCTATCTTAGATGTAAATATTTGTGTAAATTACTGTAACATTTGTTTGAACAAGAAACATTATTAATAACAATCAACCATATAATGTCACAACAAAGTAAAATCTCTGTGATACAGTACGTGGTAAATTGCTGTGCATTTCATTACAGTACACGCTTTATCCTTTTATTCATCTCTATTCTTCTACTGCAATTCAGAGGGAATATTGTATTTTTAAATACACTACTTTTATTTTACAGCTATAGTTACCTTGCAAATTAGCATTTTAAGCACAAAGCATACAATACGATATGTTTAGAATATATACTGCATAAATTAAGCTGCCCAGATGTATGGCTTGATATGACTTTGTTTCTCCCAAAGACACACACTACTGTTCTTGACTTGTCATAGGAGGAAGAAGTGTTATTGATTAACTAATTAATGGTCGCTTCAATTTGGTAGGTGTCTCAGTTGCCACCATTTGTGTTATCATTCAGACCTGTGCTTTTATCTTATGATGTGTTAATATGTCTGGTGTGAAAACTAATTAATAAAGTATCTTAATTGGATTAAATCAGCTTCAATAATAGGCATATTAAAGTAGGGATATTAAAATCACAGCACAGCAACTTAGATATGAACAAGTTTTGTTAGTATTCATTTTTACTTCTACCAATGTATCAAAAACCTGGGTTAAAATAAATAACAGGCTACACAGCACGAGTTAAATAAGCTTACAATGGCTGGAAATTAAATTAACCAGATCCTGCTGCAGACTACATGGAGTTTTTTGAACATAGGTAACTGATATGAAAAGAGGAAGTAAACAGACAGGATAATGTGGCTTTAACTCTCAGGTCTCCTCCTCGAGAGAAAAATATGACATCACTCAGCACTGCAGCCAATCAGAGGGCAATACGCTCAGGCTTGAGGAACACTGCTGGTGTGTGCATTTGGTTGTTTGTATATGAATGCGTATGCGTACAAGTTCATATTATCTTTAATGTTCCCAACATCTTTTAATTAAGCTCTGGTAGTAAGTCAGGGCTACGGCGAGTGAGGCACCTTTCAGAGCCGCCTGGGGAAAAGAGAAATACTTTCCACAGCAGCGTAGAACTCGAAAATAACAAGTTTGCTACGCACACCCTTTGAAAACAAGCCACATCTACGCAATTTAACGAATTTCGGTGTATCATTTGTTTTTCGACACTAGCTAACTTGGAGCTAAGGGTGTGCAGCTGCTTACGGTGTTGTTTTTTTTGTGGTTGGCAGTTTGTAGTCAAGTGATGGTCCCGTGTGCCTTCTTTTAAATATGCAAAGTTGGTTAATGAAGCCATAACCGTCACATAAGAAACAGCAAACCAATAGTAAGGGATACGTCTTCAGCTACTCAGAAGAACATGCTCAAGACGCTGACGAAGAAGCTACGAAGACATTCACTCAATGAGATACATCCTTTCCAACTGAAGGTAAGTAAAACTTAGTAATTATTTCCATGCGAATAATGTTTAAATACAATTTAAAGCCATGGGTTGTAGTTGTCCCTGCACTAAAGCTAATAGAAAAGAGCTTGTTTGTGAACAGCGTGGCTTTACTTTTGTCTTGTGACTTGTTCAATTGTAGGCCAGCTGACTACGCAGCTTAAACATTACGAGTTCTCAGCCCTTAATCTTGCTTAAACTGGGTATATCGTTTAAACTACCACTCTCTCCCTTTCTCTTTCTCTTTCACTCGCACTCACACTCATACACTCAGTGTGTATATGACACGCTGTGAGACCGACTGTACTCACTATAGAGCTTCTCTGTGGAAACTGCCAATGTGTGTTCTGATCAAGCATGTGTTGTTTGGGAGTTATTTTCTGCTTCTGCGGTCCTCAACTCATTCATTACCACATTCAAATGAATTTACTCTTTATGGCTTTTACAAGCCATATGATCCACATTACTACACAAACACATCAGCAAATATGTGGTGTGTCAACAAAAACTCTCCCACTCACAGGTGGACACTCCTTGACTCATAAGTTGTGGTTCATGCCATCTGAGGAAGTATGTAGAGATGAATGTGCCCACACTCACTGTAAAAGAAGATGCCGTGTTTTGGCTGACATTTATATCCATAAAATCTAGTCCAGGTTCTTCAACTGCAGAGAAGTGGAAATGTGTGTGTGGTAGGCAAAGGGGGGTAGCAGCACAAGCTCATTTAGATGTATACTGTTAGATTTAACCCAATTCTTTTGTTGGAAGCGCGAGAAGTGAAGACTGGAGAGGGCTGTTTAAAATCAACAGGAAGTTTACTCAAAGTCTGGGCACAGGTGAAGCCATACAGTGCTGGGATCAGAGTGACAGAGCTCCTGCAGGAATTCCGTTCTCTGAACCATGAGTTACGTGTTTACATTGAATTTATCTGCTTGGGCTAGTGAGTACAGTCGGTCTCACAGCGTGTCATATACACACTGAGTGTATGAGTGTGAGTGCGAGGTACAACATTTCACACTTCGTAATCCTATTGGCCATTTGGTGTGAGTAGGTCAACCCCTGCCTGCACCTGCTTGCTGAAATGTGATCTAAACCAGGTGTGTGTGTGTGTGTGTGTTTCTCAGGTGGCAGCTTGATCTTGATCAATGAACACTGAACAATGGGTGGTCTGGGCTGCAGGCCCCCCTGTCTCTGCAAGACACCCCATGACAAAGCAGAACTTGGAATATGCTAAGCAGGTCTAGGTGAAGGTGCAAAACAGGCCAACAGGTCTTTGTTAAAATGTAACATAGGCCGTCTGGTTACCCGAAGGTACAGATACTATATCTACACAGAAGTTAAAGCAGGCAGTTTCTACTTCAGTATCACTTGAAGTCCATACAATTGTAAGACATATATAAGCAAGGAAAATAAATGTATTAAAAGTAGGGCTATCGATCGATTAAAGAATTTAATCAAGTTAATCACAGTGATGGACTGTGATTAATCATGATTAATCACAAATTTAAAATACTATGATTTACCTGTAAATGTGTTGCAATAAAGAAATGCATGTCAAACTAGTTTAAGGTAACATATCCTCCAAGATGGTACTTCAAACTTGTTGCACTTCGGTGAAAGGACAGTTCATCACTACAATAAATGCACACAACTTTGGTTTTATCCAAACTTCCATCTGGAAGCTTTTTATAATGAAACTTGCCGTTCAGCACACCAGGCGTTGTGTTTTCTGCCATCGTGTTGTAACACACGTTCGCTGTCACATTACCCGGCCTTATCACACAATAGATAACCATCTGTGCTGCGATGACGGCAAGAAGTTGGGGTCAAAACTTATCAAATGATTAATTTGCGTTAAAAAAATAGTAATGTGTTAAAAAGAAATCTTGATTAATCATACATTAACGCGTTAACGTTGACATCCCTAATTAAAAGTAACCAAAGCTCAGTAGTTCTGGCCAATCATCAATACAGCTGTAATATATATAAAAATATATATAAATAAATAAAAGCAAGGAAAATAAGGGTATGAAAAGTAACATAGAAAATGAAGAGCTGAAAAGTAACTAAAGCTTATAAAGTAACTAGAGCCTATAGGAATCAAATCTTACAATAAAGGTTATAAAAACACAACATTTCAGGAGAACCCTTATTGTTTCAAGCTATAATTGTCCTTACATCTCAATCTTTACCCTCCAATTTTCCACAACAGAACCCATGTAAGTGCTCCTCCTCATTTGTTACTTCCCGCTCAGTTTGCTTAATGCCTCTTTTTGGTGAGTAGAAAGGTGAATTGTATCCTGCATGGGCCACAATTTGTTCCATCCACAACACTGTTGTGCATCAAGGAACTGTATAGTTTAGGGGTGGGCGATATGGAAAAAAAAAATGTATCACGATATTTTCTAGAAATATTACGATTCACGATATAGTCTCGTTGATTTTAAGATTATTTAAATTTTCAAATTACAGAGCTACATTACAGCCAAAATTTGACTGTCAAATTAATGTCTCCATAATAATATAGCTTTTACCATTTATGTTGTCAAGTATTTATTAATCAAGGTAGCATTACATGCAAGTGCAACTCTGCAAATTAAGAATATTCAACTAGACTTACATAACAATGAAAGGCTTGCCATCATCACAATATGATGGTTTAACAAATTTTACATTAATAGTGCTAAGAGTTAACAGTCAGTGTATTATACCAAGATCCTCAGCAAAGTGCTTGAAAAATGTAAATAGCGTGTTACAAAGTTAAATAAAAATATTACCTTGGTCTAGTGAAACAAATATGGGTTCATAGAATTTAGCATAATTCCCAAAATAAA
>NW_018128027.1:60708-68314 GCF_001952655.1 Monopterus albus | reverse complement strand
GCAAAGTGCTTGAAAAATGTAAATAGCTTGTTACAAAGTTAAATAAAAATATTACCTTGGTCTAGTGAAACAAATGCGGGTTCATAGAATTTAGCATAATTCCCAAAATAAATATTAGCTTCAAAAGGTAAAAATCAAAGCAAACATCCAACATGTAAGTGCCCTTTGTTCAACTGTTAAGGATTTTTTTAAACATTTCAGACCCAAAACAATAAACAAAGCTACAAAAATATTTCCTGACCTGAGGCTTGTAAACTTAGCAGCTTAACTAATCAGTCACAAATTTTTAGCAAGGAAAACCAGGTGATTGACTTTCTCTGGCTTGAGAGTTGCCCTTTGACAGGTGACAATGTTGCCACCAGTACTGAAGGCTCTTTCTGAGGGAGCACTTGTTGCTGGAATGCATAAATACTTTCTAGCAAGTTGGCTAACTCTTGGAAAGTTTGCCTCATGGACTTTCCACCATTGCAATGGATCCATATCACTTTCTGCATTTGGTGTGGACAAGTAGCCCTTCAGTTCCCCTTCTATTGCTTCTTTTAGAGATGGGGAAGCTGATGATGTGGCTGCTGCAGATGCACTTACAACAGCTGAGGCTTTCAAAAAGCTGGCAAGTGATCTCTTTGCTTTCTTGGGTGGTGTCTGATCTTCATCAGGGCTGTGTGATGTGGAGGTTGAGGTAGGCTGCTGATTTGATGATGCTGGATTCAGCAAATTCTCCAGCTCAGACACAGCTCTGCTTTGTATTCCCTCAATGTTGTCTTTGTCTGTGTACTGCATTTTGAACCTGGGATCGACAAGTGAAGCCATATCCAGCACGTCATTGGTGGCGGGGTCCTGATATTTGTCAGTGAGGTATTCCAGAATGGTAGTTAGTCTTCCTTGTTTTTGTTAGTTCAGTATCCTCCTCATTCAGGCTCAAAATGTTGACTTTCAACAGGTGAAGCACTGGCTTTACATAAGATACACTCACATAGTCTTCACCTGAGAGTGCATCAGTAAAGTCTCTCAGTGGGCTCAGAGCCTTTTTCACAGACTCCATTACGTCAACATCCTGCCATGATGGGACTAAATGCCTCATCTTCCTGTCTGCCTTCAGGACCTGAGAAATCGCCTTTTCCTGGTCAAGTACTCTTTCGATCATGTTGAGTCTCGAACCCCATCGTGTTGGAGACTCAGTGACGAGCTTCTGCTGAGGTAGCTTTAGGTCAGTTTGAGCTTTACTTAAATCCCTCTTTTTCTTCCAGCTGAACGAGAATGTACTGACGACTTTCTTGCAGACAGATGTTACACGTTCAACACGAGGGTCTTTGGCACTTTTTTTTAATTAAAAAGAATTAAGTATTATATGAGATTTAACCTAATACACAATGTAAAGTTTAATTTACAAATATTTATATTTTTTATTGAAGCCATTTAGGTGTTTAACTAAAACGTAAACAATGTAACAAAAAGTAAAACAAAATAATTACATATACTGCAAATATTATTGCAAACAAATCTCCTAATTTTACTGTTCATGGTAAATGTTCAATGTAATTTTTAATTACAGAGACAATGTATTTTTAGTTGCACTCACCGATAGCTAGGTGAAGTCTGTGCCTAAAGCATTGCAGATGAGTCCAGCTGTTAAGCTCCAACGCTTTAACCATATTGGCCCCGCTATCTGTCGTCATGCAGGTCATGTTTTCTTCTTTCAGTCCCCAACCTTCAAGCGCGTCTCTAAGGCCTTGCGCTATTCTCCAGTGTGATCATCTGGGAAATATGTCGTCTCTAGACACGCGCTGCACAGCTTCCAGTCATGAAGCCAGTGTATTGTCAGGCTTAAATAAGGCTCTGACGTACGGCTAGACCACAAATCAGCCGTTGTAGCAAAAAACTTTACATTTTCAACAGTGTGTTGCATCCTGCTGCGGCACTCGGAATAAAGCTGTGGAATGGCGGTGGAGGAAAAATATTTGCGGCTGGGTATTTGGTAACGTGGATCTACGACTTTGAGCAGTTGTCTAAAGCCCTCATTTTCCACAGTCTTTATGGGAATCATGTCTTTGGCGTCAATTACATCTTTCCAGTGCTTGCTCGTTCTGTCATACGGAGTTGGTTGTTTAAGCCTTGCTTCTGGCTGCTTGGTTGTACCTGCTGATCTACTCGCGTGCAGTCCCTTCATACCGTGACAGTCGGCATATTCTTTCGGATGCTTTCTTTTGAGGTGGAAAAAAAGGTTAGTTGTGTTGCCATCCGACGCGCGAATCTGCTCACTGCAACACTTGCAAATAACTGTGGTTTGTCCTGTGTCTGCTGGTGAAAAACCAAACCACTTCCATATCACTGATGTCGAGTTTTTTTTAGACACCAACTCCTCCGCATTTTCTTCCATTGTCACCGACGGTGTTGTTTAATCTCATACGAGCTCGTTAACATGGCGGTGCGCCAGGTTGAGGGCGGGGTTTAGAATGAATTGATCTAGAATAAATGAATAGAACTACAATGCATAGAACGTGCACATATGACGATACTACGATATTGTTGAAAAAGTGTATCATCCAGTCCTTAATATCGTCCACGATATAATATCGACATATCGCCCACCCCTAGTATAGTTGCATGGTAGCCATTTTGTGCGAAGTGCTCCCATTCAAGGCCTGGTTTTGGATACAGGGCAAGTGTGCCATCCCCATTGTCTCCTTTTGTTTCTGGTTGTTGCTCTGCTCAGTGGTGGACGTCTTTCAGCTGAAAGTGGTTAGTGTGATGGGGAAAGTAGTGATGGCCATCGATACATGATTCGAGCTTGGAGAGGGATCTTCTGTGAACCACTGCCTCGAGGTTTGTATTGTTGCCGAAAAGACACGTGACTGATGACGCCCAACGCAGAAACGGCTGGCCTGAGTGACTCCAGTGACCGTTTCAAATCGTTGATATGGTGTCATGACGCAAGATCTCGCTGCGCGCATCAGCAGGTGCATATAAAGCCACCCAAGATGATGCGCAACATGTGGGTTTGTCGCCGTAGTAGGTGTGTGCGTAGTTGCGGTCCGTATGATCATTGCTGCTGGTGTGTGATCACCATGGAGCTAGCTAGGAAGAGACCCCATTCTCCAATGTGGGAACACTTTCAGCTGATCAGTCCAAAGACAGTGGAGAAACTTTTGTTCTTGAATAAAAAGGATCGATTCTCCATCCCTTGTATTTATTCACACCCTGTCCTAGTTACATACGCACATATTACCATCCTAGCACATCCTGTTTGCCCAAGCATGCCTTCTTCCACTTACTACACTACATACGTTCATAGACTAGACCGACTGACCAATCAGTCTTTACAAACATTTTCACATCATTCACACAAAGCCTAGTTACACCCATCACACGTTCTGCTGCATACTATTTCGCCACCAAATGGCACTAAACCGAACCTTTGAATGAATGAACCAATACTCGATACAAATGATGAAGTGGTTTGGTACAGGTGTCGTGTCAATTGGACATCACTAGGGGAAAGCAAACTAGTAATAATGACAAGGTCTGGTGCCTGCATTCTAGCAAGGTCTTTTTAAGCTATGTGTCCACTCTTGAAACACGAACACAGGCTATAAAGGAATTCCCACTGGAAACAGTGCCAGTTAAAGTTTACTTTGTTTAGTTCATTTCAGTATTGCCTGTTATCTAACATCTTGCCAGTTGAAGTTGTGTTGAACTGGTGTATGAAACTTAATGATGCAAATGAAGCTAGGAAATGTGGTTTGGGAGAGTCCACTATCTGCATGCATACAATGGATTCGAAAGGTTTCAGCTAGCACCAGCCAGTGAATCAGGTGTGATTGAACCAAATAAAGTTTAGTGCAGCCTTTATTCTGTTTTCATAATTGGCCATCATTTGTTTCAGTAACAACAACATTGTACTCACCAGGTTAACCGATCTAGGAACTGTTTGTTGTGTTTGTTCCCTTTTGTTTATTACTCCAAATAGGTTTGGCTTATCAATAGGTTTGTTTAAAACATCTGATTATCTGACTGCTCATGTTTCTTGCCCCACTGACTTCTTGGTTATGCTTTCTGAAGTGTGTTTTGTGAGAACAGTGTTATTATTAATTTTATAAATACAAATGTAAAACACATAATAAACTGGAACTTGTCTTTCAATTGGTAATCCAATAATTTAGTGGTACACTTTATAGCCCACAAAGAGCTTGTGATAGAGAAATTAAAAAGAACAGTTAAGTTCTAAGCACCAGAGGCCAAGATAACCTAATGCGCTTAGTCAGGATCAGTGGCACGACATCATCCACTGTAGCTTATTTGCTCAGACCTTTGAAAGTTCTTTCTGCAGCCAGTGAACACATTGTGCAGCTGTTTTCACAGTGAGTAGTGCTCCTCTTGACAAGTAAAGTTGTCTGCTTCAAATTGGTGCAGCTCTTTAAACATAAGTCAGCATCATTGCTATTTGGTAAAAAAGTGCAGTTATTATATGTATTGATGTAACTTAGTGTGTTTTTACATATGTTTGGTATTGGCAGGTTTGTTCTTGTTAATGACAGACAACTGAGGTTTGGTTGCCCAGTATTCTGTTTTCCCTTAGTAGGCAGTGTGGTGGGAACGTTGTTTCTGTCCACATTTTTATTATGGCTGATTATTGACATTTGTTATTTTGTTTAAAGAAAAGAGGTCCTGGTTTGATTCAGCTTTTTTATTAGTAACTAATATTTAATTTAGAGGCATTCTGCAGTGGTTATGGGCAGGTTGAGGGCTGTGATGACCATCACAGGACAGCTGATGAGGGACTAAAGGTCTCTTAGGCCCTGTTACAGTACCTTTCCCAGGACTAATCACGACTCCTTGCACTCCACTAGGGGAAAGATCCACTGAAGTGTGAGGGAAAGCAAATCACCCGTGTGTTGTGTGTTTTTATTTGTTGGGGAATGGAGTGTGATAGTCAGTGTAGAAGGATGGGGCAAAGCTGATATGTGTGCGGATGCTTGTACGCACTGCCATTGATCCAGCTTAGCAAGCTGTTCAGTGATTGACAAGGATTTCATTCAACCATTCTTGACACACAAACACACTTGTCTATGCACAAAAGTAGTTTTTATATTTAGTGCTGTCTCAGCTGTCTGTTCTTGGCACCACAGTTACACTCCAGTGTCTTGTACCCTTTTCCTGTCAATAAAATCTTTCTAACTTTTATTGAGTCCTGGTCTGCATTTTGGGTCCTAGTCCCGTTGAGCACTGTAACAGGTGCAGGTTGTGGAGCTGATCTCTGCTATCTAGATAGCAGCCAGGTGTTATGTTTTGTGATCTGGCTTCCTGTTTTGTGCTTTGTCACTTCACTTGCCCCAGTGTTACTCCGGTCACAATCACCATTCATTGTTTCCACCTGTTACTCATCCCCTGGTGTTCTCCCTTTATATCCTCCTCCCCTCCCTCAGTCTCGTTGCTGGTTAATTTTGTCTCCACACCTTGTTGCCTCTGTCGTCTGCTTGCTACGTCCATTCGCCACACCCTGGCAGTTCACGTTTTCCCATAAGTTTGATTCCTTCTTTTGTTTGTTCCTGCGCTGGATTCCTTTGGTCTGTTTCTCTGAGGTTTTTTTTGTTTTACTTGTATTAAGGGTTTTTGGTTCTGTTCTTAAGTTTGTTACATGAGAGTTTGAGTTTATTAGAAAAAGCAATTCATGCTTTTATTACATCCAGACTGGACTACTGCAATGCCCTTTACGTCGGTATCTTGAAATCCCTCTTTCGGAAGCTACAACTTGTACAGAATGCTGCAGCTCGGCTCCTGTCATGTACTCCTAGGTATGCTCACGTCACTCCTGTTCTCTTCTCGTTGCACTGGCTTCCAGTGAAATTTAGAATTGATTTTAAAGTGCTCTTATTTGTTTTTAAATCTATTAATGGCCTTGCCCCCTCATATCTTTCGGACCTTGTGTCTGTCTACTCTCCCTACAGAGCCCTACGCTCTGCCGACCACCTATCTCTAGTCACCCCCCTCTCTCGTTACAAAAAATGGGGCGATCGCTCTTTTAGCAGTTATGGCCCTAGGCATGCGTTACCTCTAGAAATACGGTCCATAACCGAGTTGGCCCCTTTTAAGGCAACTATAAAAACATACCTTTTTAGACAGGCCTTTGACAACTAATCCGGATATCTCTTTTGTGCTGTTTTATCATCCATCTTGTCGATATGTCCTTTTCTTGTTGTTTTTAAGGTCTGTTATGCTAGTTACGTTTTTATGTGTTCTGTGAAGCACTTTGTGCTCCTTTTGCCGGTTGTAAAGTGCTATATAAATGAAGTATTATTATTATTATTATTATTATTATGTCTCACTTTGCTTACGTATCTCAGCTTTCCGTGATATCATGTAGTTTGCAATTACTTGCCCTAATAGACTGGTGTAGTGCTGTAGGCTAATATGAGAAATAGGTTAACTTTAAATGTATTTATTTAATTTTTGAGGCTGTTTTATAAACCTGGCAAATTAGAAGAACAGCAATCTTGTTTGTCTCTATGCCACTTTATACACATTTTCTGAAATGCTCTCTAAAAAGATGTGTGCAACATATATCACATGCCGAAATGCAAAAATGTGTACACAATTGCACTTTGTGTTGCATCATTGTAGATTTGATTAACAAATTTGTTTTGAAGACTAACAATATACTATTGTTCGATTAGGGTTCAGGCCCACTGCAGTACTTTGTGGATTCACATGTATGAGGAAATGGTGGGAAGGTAGTTTGGTGCAGCTTCCTCGGGTGTACTACTGCAGGCTCCAGTCCCTTGCCTGAAAGCATATTTGAATATTTGTCATGCATAGCAGCCATGGAGCCGAATTTAGTAGTTGGACACCACGATTGATTGACTTGAAGATATTTGAATGACGTAAGTGTGGGAGTTATTTCCTGATGCTGTTACAGAGCTACAGTTAAGCAGCTTTTAAATGTTATTTTCATGCTTGTATTCATCTTAATATTTCTCCTTCACCATGTTTTGTTTTCACTGTGAATGTGATGCTAATGACTAATAAGCGTGTGGGGAAGGGTGTGACTGTGGATGATCTGACAGAATGTCTGATTGCATTGTGTCTGTGCAATTCATGTACTTTCTCCTTTGCATGTTGTTTCTTATCTTGTGGCATTAGATGCTTTTGTAGAAATATAGTTTGTGAAGCAACAATATGTAATTGTACATTTTACCTATCTGCCTCATGAATTACATCATCCGTACACCATCCACCTTGGCTAGTGATCCCTGCCGTTTTATTTTTCTACCCTTCACCTGTGTTGTAGTGATGAATTTCTGTTGATAAAAAGTTGACTCTAACAGTGCAGACAAAGCCCAAGTGTGGTATTGTGTGAGGCGTGTTCTTTTATATTGAAAAGAAAAGACTAATATAAAGATATTTCACAGTGTGAAATTTATTATGCATTAACGTATCAAAATAAGCATGTGCACATGGATCTTCACTGTTTAGGAAAAACAGAAAAGACTGTCCTCAACTTGCCGGTATACAATATTTGTATGGAAAGATGTTACTATCTGATTGGTCCAAAACTGTTGGGGAGAAGTCGTGGTTTAAACTTAACTCTCCCGATATTGGTCCTTCAGTC
>NW_018128027.1:58077-60656 GCF_001952655.1 Monopterus albus | reverse complement strand
GTGGACAGCGCCCTAAAAGGGGAGGAATTCCTACTCTTTCTTAATTTCTACATAGACACTTGCGTCTTCCTTTGTTTCCAACTAACTGCTACATTTTAGGCATTGCTTTCCAGTTCCAATAAAACTGCTCTGCTTGTGTGTGTGTGTAATGGTTCTACCTTTGAGGTTTTCCTCCTCTTCCTGGCCTCAGATCTAATCTCTGTTTAACTATCCTAGGATGCAATAAACTATAGCTCCCCTGGCCCATTAGCCAGGTGGTGACAATAAATTAACTGTGGACCCTCTTTGCCAAAGCTGTAAATCTAATGAGATTCAGTGTTTTAGTGAACCAGTCCCCCTTAAAGTTAAACAGTGCTCCAGTTAGCTAACAGTAAATACTGACCAGTGATTCAGTGAACACATAGGGTGATATGTAGATATGTAACTACATAAACATAACTGTAAAATTAAAGTAGGTAAACTTATGTATGCTATATAATAAAAACCCTAACTACTAATATTCATTTGTATCTAATAATGGAAATCACCCTAACAATTGCAACAACCAGAGGTTGGTGTTTTCCAGAAGATGTGTACATTTTGTCAGGACACTGGCACTGGAATTGTGTTGCTCTTCAAATAAAACTGACACTTTTGGAAAGCCAATTTTGATGTGTAGTGGCAGGGATTATAGTATGAGGCAGCCTATCCAGGTTGGAGAGGTACACTCCAGGCATAACCACAGCATTATACAAGGGCCTATGGACATTTATAAGTAGCCTACGTTTTCATCAAAGCCATCAAACACTTTTACAATCAGCTCCTAAATTTGATGACTTTATTTACTTTTCAATAATGGTACTATTTGGGTATCTTGACATAGGCCTAACATTGTATAAGACCATTATCACCTATTTTTGAGCTGGAATGCCTCATTATAGTATGGTATAGTATAATAGTGAGACCCAGTTATTCCTTTTATTTTAGGAAGTCCAGTCCTCCTGCCTGAACACCAGTGAGGTAGACTAGTGTTAGCTGTAGCTATGTCATTCCATACCATTTGACTCACTGAAAAATGCACAGATTCACACTGTGTGAAATACAGATGCCACTTACAAGAACAATTCCTTACATTCTGATATCAGATAACTGAGAAAGCAAACCACATTTCTCAGTGTGTAGAATACTCATGATTGACACAACTGAGAGTTAAGCTTATTCAAATACTTGTACGTGCACCCAGTCTTTGCTTTTACACTCCCAGGCTAGATTTGCATGGCTTCATTTTTTATGGTCTGCTGACATACCTGCTTTGCATAAGTAGTCATTTCTCAGGTGGTGTATTGGCTATTTAAGTGGTGGCTAGTGTTACAGTGATAATAATGTATCTGTGTACCAGTGAAGTAAGGAAGTCACTGAAGGTTCAAGGCTGTTAGGCACAAACATGCAAGTTGTGGTTCAGCACCCTATGTGTGTTGGTATGTCTCAGTTTGTATATTTGTAACAGTGCTTGAAACACATTACAGCCCATATCCCACATGCGAGCCATGCATATTGTTACAGTATATTTTTGATGTTTTCTGATCTGTCATTCACAACGTCTTAGGTGGTCCCTATGGAGAAGGAAAAGCCAAATTGTTATGGTTAGATTATGTTGGCCTCTAGCTGCACGCACAACGATTACCCCGTGGAGAAACATCAGACATTCATGTCAAAAGAAGCACAGAAATTCAAGCTTGAATCTCTGTGGTGCTAATTATTAATTAATTATTTCAACCACCAGCCACACTTCATTCTTAGTATTCAACAAAAGTAACTTTGACTAGAACTAGAAAATTTAATTTTTTCTGAAAAAAATGTGTATGGATGCTGAGTGCTGAAAAATCGCCCTGAAAATGTTGAACATTTTGACACCTGAATGCTTTTGCTAGCTGAAGGTACAGTCTTATGCAAAAGTTTAGGCACCCCTTGATAAATAACAGATTTTGGTGATTTTTTTATTTGAACAGATGTTAACACAGTTTCCCTTGGAAATGGAAAAAATGCACAATATTTTCAGCAAACAGTGATGCATAGTTACTTCTTATGCCATAAATTGAACAAAAATAAAAAATAAAAACATTATTATGGCATGGTGCAAAAGTTTGGGCACCCTACACAATCAGTACTTAGTAACACCTCCTCTGGCAGATATCACAGCTTGCAAACACTTTTCATAGCCAGCTAAAAGTCTTTCAATTCTTGTACTTGGGATCTTCTCCCATTCTTCCTTGCAAAAGGCTTCTAGTTCTGTAATATTCTGTGGTCGTCTTGCATGCACAGCTCTTTTAAGATCTACCCACAAATTTCCAATGATGTTTAAATCAGGGGACTGTGATGGCCATTCCAAAACCTTCAGCCTGCGTCTCTTGAGGTATTCCATAGTGGATTTCGAGGTATGTCCTCACAAGCAACAACAAGGTATGAACTTTTGACAGTACATCATACAAACCCGATTCCAAAAAAGTTGGGACACTGTACAAAATGTGAATAAAAACAGAATGCAATGATGTGGAAGTTTCAAATTTCAATATTTTATTCAGAATACAACATAGATGACA
>NW_018128027.1:52496-54967 GCF_001952655.1 Monopterus albus | reverse complement strand
GGTGAAGAGATGAGTGCAGATTGGAATGGGTGGAGAAAGGTGCCAGGAGCGTTGTGTGACAGAAGAGTGGCAGCAAGAATCTAAGGAAAGGTGTACAAGACAGTAGTGAGACCAGCTATGCTGTATCGGTTAGAGACTAGGATTAGGAATGAGCACATCAAAGGGACAGCTGAGGTCAGCTATTTTGGGGACAGGGTCAGAGAGGCCGGATTGAGATGGTTTGGACATGTGCAGAGAAGGGATATTGGTAGAAGCAAATACCGTGCAGACAGAGACAGGGAGAACAGAAGTGGCCACGAGCAAACCTGACATCTGCATTCAAATCTGTATGTTTCATACATATACAGCACCCTGATGAAATGTTAGAATTTGTACATTTAATCATTTTGTCTGCCTGTCTGTCACCCCCTGGTGAGGGGGAGGACTCGGTGTACAAACGCAGGTGCTAGTGAATAAGTTTCTTTATTACAAGCATAAGCAGGTAAGAGAACAAAGTCAGTGACTATATGTGTGGTCCAAACCAGGGTTGAGCAGTGGAAACTGAGAAGACCAGGATGAGCAGCAGTAACCAGAAGACGGGGAGATGTACTGGCAGCAGGTGAGATGACAGGAGGGACACAGGAACCAGAGGATAGGGCAGGTGTGCAGAGTAGCTGTCAGCATCGGAGTAAACAGAGTAGCTGTCACTAGTGATGTTCCCTCTGATACCAAGGCTCCGAAGCTTGCTTCAAACTCAGAAGGATATTTTTCTGAAGCACTGTGCCGGAGCTTGCTTCAAATCAGGAAAAACCACGACTGATGACGTTCGAACCACTTCTGCTTCATTCAGATTGAATCAGCTGACTGGTTTGGTTCGATAGCCGGAGCTTTGAAATGTTGGCGCGATACAAATGTATTTGAGATGGGAATACGATGGACGAAACAGCGCTCTGTCCTACCTCTTGTCAACACATTTTGGATTGCCTTGCTATGGAGCTATCATGGAAACAGTCAACAAGTGTGGGAACATTTTGAATTGGTGCCACCGAATAAGGTAAATTATATTTCCAAGATGTAAGCCTTATTTTCAAGTCTGTTATTCATAAACTGGATGTCCAAGTTTACGGTCCCCTCCGAATAAACACAAGAAGAATAAATCACACACAGATCTCATTGCGATTTCATAGGTGCAGTGTTTGCACTGTCCTCAGCAGCTGATGTATACCAATAACAAGTCATCAATGCCTGTTAATGCTACCAGGATGGCATGCCCATCGGGTAAGTGAGTGTAATGTAGTGTGTGTGTGTGTGCTGCCAGCACAGCGGAGAGATGTGTGTACGCAGTCAGCGACAGAGCCATTCTGTCACACAAGCTAAACACAGTTTATACTTATAACACTTGGCTTTCACAATCCAGCAAACACTGATGCAGCTGTGTGCCGCTTGAAGTCAGAGTATGCTGCTTTAATTCAAAATGCACCTCAAGACGACCGACATATTATCAACATCATCAACACCGGGACAGCCAGAACCTGCTGTGGCTTCCACGGGTACACCATTAATCACATTTTTAGTTATATATTTATTTGTATTTAATTAAATGCTTTATAAATGTCCTGCAATGTTTTATTTTCAGGCAATGACCTGTAGAAGCTTCTTGACAAAGATGCAGAAGAAGACAGAAAATCTCAGAACGCTACTACAGATTTCATTGTGGAGGTTCAGCAATATCTGTCTGCTCCTCCTCTGGACAGATCAAAGGACCCCTTAGGTTACTGGTCAAGGCACAAATCCCTGTACCCACACCTGTTCTCTAGGTGTGTGTGTGTGTGTGTGTCTGTGTGTGTGTGTCTGTGTGTCTGTGTGTGAGACAATAAGCTGACGTATCACCTCATTCAAATTGTAAGACATATAAGCAAGGAGAATGACTGTGTTAGAAAATAACCAGGGCTCAGTAATGCACAATAATCAATACAGCTGTAATCAAGTAAGATAAAGTTATGAAAGGTAACTAAAGGGAACTAAAGGCATGAGAGGTAACTAAAACTGATAAAGTAACTAGAGTCTATAAGACTCAAATCTTACAGAAGAAAAACAGACACATGTAAAATGAGGTTAGATTTCAGCTTTAAGTAATTTCACTTTGAATGGAAAGGTAGACAACATATAAATATTGATTATAAAAAAAGAGGGACCCCACCCACCTCCAGCATGGACTGTTTATTCCACTAGCCTCTGGAGGCTCAGGAGTGTGAAATGCAGGACCTCTACACTGAAAAACTCTCTTTCTGTCTGTCATCAGACTCCTGAACAGTTGACAGGAGCTATTACCAGAAAATATGCCATGTAATGACGACCTGTACTGTTACATTCTCAGTTTGCACATGCATAATTGCACATTGATACTACTGTACATGCAGCATACACTGTCTTATCATATTTTTATATATTGTTATGTCTGCATTTGCTGTTTAAAGTGCTTTAGATCTTGT
>NW_018128027.1:43574-52402 GCF_001952655.1 Monopterus albus | reverse complement strand
TCCTAACTGTGCACATGATCTGTATAATATTTAGAGGTGTTCCTAATATTGTAATCTTTTCATATATATGTAGCTGCGGAGAACAAAATATTGAGACCCCACTTAAATAAACTATGACTTCAAATATTAACTTGTAATTGAATGTATTCAGGGCAGCATGGTGGCGCAGTGGTTAGCACCGTTGCTAACCAGGTTCCAGGTTCAGGCCCCACCCGGGAACTTTCTTTGTGGAGTTTGCATGTTCTCCCCCGTGCTTGCGTGGGTTCTCTCCAGGTACTCTGGCTTCCTCCCACAGTCCAAAGACATGCAGCTTAGGTTGATTGGTGTCTCTAAATTGCCCATAGGAGTGCGTGTGCGTGTGTGTGGTTGTTTGTCTATGTGTTAGCCCTGCGATGGATTGGCGACCTGTCCTGAATTAGCATCTATACAATAATAATAATAACAATAAATAATTGGATAACAATAATTTCTTCATCAAGATGTGAATTAAGTGTTCCCTTAATTTATTGAGAGGTGTGTATTGATTGTTTGTGTTGCAGTTTATGGATTACTTTTTTTAATGGGAAGAAAGCATTCACACAGCTCCGGTTTTGGGTGCATCATTGCAGTTGTTAAGGTGTTGCTTTTTATTTTGAGCAAGTATTTAAGTGGCTTTTTGTAAATGATATTCTTATCCCTCACTGTTTCTGTGAAATTGAAAACAGCCTTAACAATTGATCCTGGGCCTAATTAAATTTTGACTGAGGAGTGTTTCAGAGAGATATTTGTCAAAGTAGGGAATATAAAACATTATTTTGCCAGGCATGCATCATGTTTGACCTACAGTATAAGATCCTTTTTCCAGATTTCTTACCATGGCAATGGTGAGGGAGGGGAGAGTGATGACTCAGAGGGAGAGAACCAGGAGCTTGCACAGATTGACAGAGGTAGGTGCCCTCTGCCAAATACATTCTTTGTTTTAAATAGACAATCTTCTACATCATCCATTACAGTGCTTGTAGATAAAGCATTTGTTGTCTTTTGCAACCATGTCTCTACCTTCTCCTTTGACATTTCATGTTTATCAACTCCTTTAGAGAGATGGAGAAATTGTGCCCTCACCCCGTTGGCCACCAGCCAGCAGCACAACCAGGGTCCCATCTCTCTGGCCCGGTTACGACACCTCCGCCTTCTTTTAGATGCCAATCTGGATCATCACTCTTCAGAAGAAGAGCTTGAGCGAATAAGCTGTAGTGACAACAGGAAGTGGATGTCTGCACTTCCCCAGCACCACAGTGATCACCACAGCAGTGCCTCCAGCGATGAGGAGGTGCGGGACCGCTGTGGCTGCGGGTCACCGGCTGCCTCTGCCAGGCCTCTGGTTGAGCCAGGCGTTTGCCTGACTGCATCCCCCAGCCCTGTGCACTTCAGCTCCAGCCCACCACGTAGCCTCAAGCCTCCCCCCATGCGCTTTCAGCTGCAAGTGGTACAGCCAGTGGCACGGCCCATTATTTTGACCCACTTTGACCAATCAGCACCTTATAGAAAGTACCGGCATAGCTACAGCGTGGAGCAATGTAGACCCAGCCTGGACCTGGAGAAAATGCAAAAGGTTAGTGTCCAAGCCATAGTTAATATATCTCATTACTTTTTTATTAGCACCAACCTCTAGAATATAAGATACACTGTTGTACACCAATCAGCCATAACATTATGACCACCTGCCTAATACTGTTTACGTAGGAGTCAATGTGACAGTTGGTTGGCACTCGTGTCACTCTGCAGCTCACTGTGCATCTTCTGTAAATCCATTTACTTCCACAGTTATACTATCAAGAAGAACACAGATTTGTCTACAATTCAGTTGAAAAACTTGCATAAAAGGAATAAAAAATGTGGTCATGAGGACAGGTTAGAATTTTTTAGACAATTTCAACAGCCTCACCTCTCTAGGTGTGATATCACCACTACAGTCCCTGACTGTTTCTTTTCATAGAGACCAATGTACAGTATTTCTAAATCTAAACCATTTTAACAAAGATTCAAATCAATTTTAATTTTTTGAAAAGTACAAATGGAAGTTAAAAGTTTAATCTACAGTAGGTCAACCTCATCATCAGTGAGCCGTGGGTGTCCATGACCCTGTCACCAGTTCACCATTTGTCCTTCCTTAGACACTGTTGGTAGGTACTAACCACTGCAGACCAAGAACACCCCACAAGACCTGCAGTGTGGGAGATGATCTGACCCAGTCACCACAGTTTGGCCCTTGTCAAAGTCACTCAGATCCTTACACTTGCCCTTACACTTGCCCACATCAACATCAAGGACTGAATGTTCACTTGCTGCGTAATATACCCCGCACACCTCCAGGTGCCACTTTAATGAGATAATTAGTGTTATTCAAGTCACCTCTCAGTGGTCATAATGTTATGCCTGATCGGTGTATATAGATTTCAGTGATATTGAAACTTTTATGTTCCCTCCTAAGCAAGAAGTTGTTTCTTCTCTCAGCGCTTTAGATGTGTAATGAACACTGTGTTATCCAGCTCTCTTGACTTTTAGATATTTTAGTATATTTGTTTTATCATCGCCCTATTATTAGCTAACATTACTTATATAATATTGACTAAACAACACTTTGGAATTGATCATAAGCTTTACTTAAATAAGAGTAGCAATTCTATGCTGTAAAGAAACAAAACTTGTAAATAGAAGATGAGTATTTGAAAATGACTTAAAATTACCAAAATGTACTTGGGGAAGCAAAACTGAGTAATCAGACATATCGCTCTTGTAAGTGGTATCGTATTAAATAATTGGATTGTTATTAAGGCATTAATGTGTAAGTAGCATTTTAATGTTGCAACTGATCAAAGTGGAACTAATCTTAACTAGAAGTTGATCGAAACGGAGTAATCTTGGACATTAGTTTCATACTGGCAGCCCCTCTGAAAGAGGCACAAGCTCTTACGGTGGAGGATGGTGTACATAAAGCTTAAGGTTCACAAAGGAATAAAACACCAAAATCACCAGTAAAGTGTTATCTTTGCTCGGGGGGGGACTGTCATTGTACATGTTCAATTAGTATAGACTTTTATTTTAAGACAACCACACGCATTTTAAGCTTTTGAGGGCCACATAAAATGATGTGGTGGGCCGGATTCGGCATGTGGGCCTTGAGTATGACACGCGACTTATTCAGTGGTGAATTATCAGGTTACTTACACCGATTGTCTCTCATATGACCCACACTAATTATACCCTCAACAGGATATTGAGCTTGGAGAGCCCTAAATTACCAGGGTACAAAATAAAGTAACACTGCCCTTTAGACACATCCACACCTGTCCACCTCAGTTATTTTGCAGAAAACTGCTCATTATATATTTTCTTCTGTTCTGTATTATAAGGATGTGGTGATTTCTTCCTAGTAGCTCAATTTGTTTTCTGCCCCCGAATAGTTCAAAATGATTCACAGGATGCCTTATGTGTGAAAACACATTACTCCATTAGTTGAAGTTGATTTCTTGGAGACAGTGTACTTTCCACTAAAAATGTTAGAAGTACTGAGCAGCAGCAAAGCCTCACTCTACCCCTCTGAACAGCTTAAATTGTTATGAGTCAAAGATTCAGTCCAAAAATACAATGATGTCCCTGCAGCCTACCCAACTACTCTTCTCTCTCACACACACACACACACACACACACACACACACACACACACACACACACACCAAGTGCACATTCGCACAAGCAAACAATGTCTTCCCTTTCCATAGCCAGACACTCGCCACCACAGTGGTCTGGCTGGAGAGGGATGAAGGAGAGGGAAGCATGGATGGCAGATGTCCGCCCTCGTTTTGTCACAAAGGCTGGCAAAGGGAAAATGATGGTGGGGTGCAGGCAGAAGGAGAGGATTAAATAAACAGAAAAATGATGGCCACTAATGAGTCATGGAGAAGGTGGTTCACTAATCATTAAATCCAATAGCCTTGTTGGCCTGCACCATGGATGCATGTGTGCATCTGTGTGTGTGCACGCGCATTTGCAGAGAGAGAAACTGCAACTGCAGGTTTCAGGGTTTCATATGTCCATGAGGGAAAGAACTGTTGCCTAGAGGCAGTGGGCAGTGATGAGAGGGGTGAAGAGTAAAAAGAGAGGAAGAGCTGAGTGTGCATGCCGGTGGTGGTGTGGTGGGTACGCGTCTATCACCCTGCCTGTCTTTTGTGTCCATGTGTGTACATCCTCCTTTATCAGTGTTACTCTGTCTTTGTTACCACAGTGCTGGTGCCTGTATGTGACAATGTGTGCACACTCAGTCAAGTGGAATGGGAGGTGCTGTGGGGCCTACAGAGGTAGCTAGTAGACAGAGCTCCAGTCACCATTAACCCTTTAGCTGGACAACCTCCACTCACAAAGTGTAGCTCAACTTACACACCATCGCCATGTCATTTCTTTTACAAATGTTTTTTCAGAGTTTGATATTGGGACCCGAGAAGTATTGGCATCCCGCCACTAAATTGCAGTGGTTTGCCTTCAGCATTTAACCAGCAATTTCCTGACAAGTGCAAATGAGAAATACCAACAATTAATCCCAAAATGTCCAAGAAGAGAAAAGTTGATGCAGAAGGAAGGCAATTTAATGAAAGGTGGGAAAGCGAATATATGTTTCTGCTTCAAGGAGAAAAACTGGTGTGTCTTTTGTGTCATAAGGCAGTGTCGTGGTGAAGGAGTACAATATGCGTCGGCATTTTGAGACCAAACATGGAGTTAAGTATGCTAAAAATTTAGCCTCCAAGAAAAACAACAAATTGTCAAAGAATTAAAAGCCATTTTGTTTTGTTTGTTATTTTCAAAACATAATCAGTGGGTGAGGATGGTGTCTCAGGATGAGGAGGGATCTACTTGGTGTATTCAGGGACAAGCAGCATCACCTTATCAACCTCACCCAAAACTTGACCAGTATAGTTGTGAACTGAGACAACCCTTATTGTTATTTTGAGTTAATGACATATCCTACTTTGTATGTGTAGCACTACTCTTATTTTGCTTTATAATAATGTTGAAGAAAAAATATTTTGAATTGAAATTTTCAAATTTATTTTATTGAGGAAAAAGTTGTTGCAGTCTGTTCAAATTCATATTTCTGGTTAAACCATTGTCAGTTTTAGACTGTTCGATAAATGTTAATCCTGTTTGGCCCACAACTTAGACTGTGGTTTAATTTTTGGCCCCTTATGTGACTGAGTTGACAGCCCTGGTTTAGCCCGAAGAAAGAAATATTGCTGTTAGATATTTTATAGAAGCCAATTTAAAGGTGTTAAAACCAGGGGGAGTGTGTGTAATATGTGTGGAAGGTGTACAGTAGAGGAGGAGTGCACAGCTGTAATCAAGGATGGGAATCTATTATCTGTGAATTGTTGAAGATCCACCTAATATCTTTCCTCTCCTTGTACTAATAAACAAGGAGAGAAATATATTTAATGTTTACCTGTTAAAGCAAGTTTTGTCCACTTGTGGTACTCAAACAGGTCAAAGGACATTGTTGATTTGGGACTATTTAAAGCCATTGATTGGGAGACAAGTACAATATCCTGTGCCCCAGTGTGACCAGGAACCTTTCTTTAGCTCACAATGTTCATTGAGGCTAGGTCAGCAGGTTGTTTTCTTTCAGTATCTGATAATCTCCTGTGTGTTAATCCACGTCCAGTTGGTCAATTGCAGCACTGCCACAGTTTAGCATGATTACCATGAATTAACAGTCTTCACCTAATTTTCATATTGTTTTAGCCTTAGTCTTTTGACAAAAATATAGATAAATTTTAGTTCAGATTTAGTTATTTTGACACATTACACTATATTTTAAACATGATGAGCTGGTGTTTTGGTAAGCTTCAGCATCTGAGACAGTTGTCAATATTCTTCATGAATATCCACAGTTGGCAGGTTGGATGTGTGTGTATGGTTTAAGGAGAAGGGGGTTGTGGTGTGGTGTTGAGCAGAATGGTTCTTCAGTGGTCATGTGTAGTAGTGTGGTGCATGCATGTGTGTGATCCAAAGAGAAAAGTGTATCTATCAGGCACATTGAAAGTTCGTAGCAAGTTGGTTAAAACATACAAGTTTTATGTTTAGTCGAGTTTATAGTCCTTTTTTAACGTGATCAAAATTCAAACAGGTAATTTATAATAATTAATAATAATAATTTTTGTTTATATAGTGCTTTACAACAATGAAGGGAGCTCAAAGTCCTTCACAGTAAAACAGATAAAACAGAGCATGCCAAAATACATAAATGAAAGAAAAGTTAACATTGCACAAATTTAAAACAACAGCGGCTGTACTTCCTGAGGAGGCTGAGGAGGTTTGGCATGTCGCCTAGGATCCTTTGCAACTTCTACAGCTGCATCATTGAGAGCATCTTGACCAGCTGCATCACTGTCTGGTATGGCAGCACTACTGCTATGGACCGCAAGCGCCTGCAGAGAGTGGTAAAGACTGCGGAGAAGATCACCAGGACTCCACTGCCCTCTCTGCAGAGCATTTACCACTGCAGGGTGCGTAGGAAAGGTGCCTCCATCCTCAAAGATCCCACTCACCCCCAGCACGGACTGTTCGCCTCCCTACCCTCTGGCCAGAGGTTCAGAAGCGTGAAGTGTAGGACCTCCAGACTGAAAAACTCTTTCTTTCACTCTGCCATCAGACTCCTAAACAGCTGAGGAGTTTATCACCAGGAAATACGTGATGTACTGTTTACATTCTCAGTTTGCACATGCATAATTGCACAATGAGTGTTGACTGCTGCACATGCTGCTCCCATGCAGCATACATTCTTTGTTATATTCTTATATATTTCTTATTATATTGCTGCATTTGCTGCCTAAAGTGCCTTAGATTTTGTGTTACTTATTTATCTACTTTATATTTCATTTGTATTTTGTGGCATTAATGTGGACGGCAAAGTAAGAATTTAATTGTACAGGGAAACACGTTTCCTAACTGTGCATATGACAAACACCTGAACTTGATCTGTAAGAACTATAACATTCCTGTACAATAAAAATGAGTCAAAATACAGAGAGAGTAAGATTATGAAATATAAAATCAGGAAGGCCTGTAGGCCCTGTATAGCATCGCTGCTACATATTAGATGCCAAAAGCCAGTCTGAATAAATGTGCCTTTAATTTAGACTTAAAAACCATTAATTCCGTTATAGATCCAACCTCCGGGGGCAGGGCATTCCAGAACTTGGGGGCATACGCGGCGAAAGAATGATCTCCCCACTTTTTATACCTTGCCTGCGGGACAACCAGAGACACATGCTCAGAGGAACGCAGCGCTCTGACCGGGGTATAAATGGTTAACAGATCGGTCAAATAGACTGGCGCAAGACCATTAATGGCCTTGAACACAAACAGTAAAATTTTTAAATCTTTTCTAAACTGTACCGGAAGCCAGTGAGGCAACTGAAGAACCGTGGTGATGTGAGCATTCTCTGGAGTGTTTGACAGTAGGTGAGCAGCCGCGTTTTGTACAAGTTGGAGCCTATGGAGTTGAGACTGACTAATTCCAGTATAGAGGGCATTGCAGTAGTCAAGTCAAGAGCCAATGAAGGCATGAATGGGGAACAAAATGGAGTCATTAATGACATGCAGTATTAAGCATTATATCTTTGTTAGTTTTATTTTACTTTTGAGAGAATGAATGAAATACAAAGTACAAATTTCTCTTTGTGAATTCTTGTTCAAGTGTCTTGCACCCACAGGCTCTACAAGTGCTGATTTAAAAAAAAAAAAAAAAAAAGATGGCTGGAGGTGAACACGAGGGCACAGCAGCTTTCTGCCACATCATAACAGCAGGAGTCTTGTTTCCATTCTTTCTTGTGCTCCCTTACCCCATTAGAAGCTACCTCCCCGACCGGAGACAATTCAATGATTATGTGGTCCCTCCACCCCCACTGTGTTTTTGAGAGTAATGGAGCTGTGTGGACATGGAGGTGAATGGGAGACAGGATATTGCATAAGCTTCATTGAATGAGTGTTTAGTCAGGCAGCTGGATTTGCCTCACTTCCTTGATCATCCCAGTTCAGTGCAGATTGACTCCCTGTGCTCACTTTTTGCCAGGTCATACAGTATATTGCTGTTTGAATGTAAAGATTCTGTTCACGTAATGGTTTTGATATGGCTGATTTCAAATGCACTTAAGCCTGACAAACCTTAAGCTTTACTCAACAAACCTCCTTGGGGTCACATTTTTACTGAACTGCACAAGAAACATGTTACTTCTACAGAGTTTTTGAATTGTCACGTGAAGACAAGCTGATGCAGAAGTTTTACTTCATGTTCTAATATGCTCTTCTACAGGTGCTGCTCATATAATTAGAATATCATCAAAAAGTTGATTTATTTCACTAATTCCATTCAAAAAATGAAACTTGTATATTCATTCATTACACACAGACTGATACAGTGGGTACGGAAAGTATTCAGACCCCCTTAAATTTTTCACTCTTTGTTATATTGCAGCCCTATGCTAAAATCATTTAAGTTCATTTTTTTCCTCATTAATGTAAACCCAGCACCCCATATTGACAGAAAAACACAGATTTTTTTTTACATTTTTGCAGATTTATTAAAAAAGAAAAACTGAAATATCACATGGTCATAAGTATTCAGACCCTTTGCTGTGACACTCATATATTTAACTTAGGTGCTGTCCATTTCTTCTGATCATCCCTGAGATGGTTCTACACCTTCATTTGAGTCCAGCTGTGTTTGATTATACTGATTGGATGTGATTAGGAAAGCCACACACCTGTCTATATAAGACCCTACAGCTCACAGTGCA
>NW_018128027.1:28187-42400 GCF_001952655.1 Monopterus albus | reverse complement strand
ATGTACAGGTGCTGGTCATATAATTAGAATATCATCAAAAAGTTGATTTATTTCATTAATTCCATTCAAAAAGTGAAACTTGTATATTATATTCATTCATTACACACAGACTGATATATTTCAAATGTTTATTTCTTTTAATTTTGATGATTATAACTGACAACCAATGAAAACCCCAAATTCGGTATCTCAGAAAATTAGAATATTGTGAAAAGGTTCAATATTGAAGACACCTGGTGCCACACTCTAATCAGCTATTTGACTCAAAACACCTGCAAAGGCCTTTAAATGGTCTCTCAGTCTAGTTTTGTAGGCTACACAATCATGGGGAAGACTGCTGACCTGACAGTTGTCCAAAAGACAACCATTGACACCTTGCACAAGGAGGGCAAGACACAAAAGGTCATTGCAGAAGAGGCTAGCTGTTCCCAGAGCCCTGCGTGCAAGCACATTAATAGAGAGGCGAAGGGAAGGAAAAGATGTGGTAGAAAAAAGTGTACAAGCAAAAGGGATAACCGCACCCTGGAGAGGATTGTGAAACAAAACCGATTCAAAAATGTGGGGGAGATTCACAAAGAGTGGACTGCAGCTGGAGTCAGTGCTTCCAGAACCACTACACACAGACGTATGAAAGACATGGGTTTCAGCTGTCGCATTCCTTGTGTCAAGCCACTCTTGAACAACAGACAGCGTCAGAAGCGTCTCACCTGGGCTAAAGACAAAAAGGACTGGACTGCTGGTGAGTGGTCCAAAGTCATGTTCTCTGATGAAAGTAACTTTTGCATTACCTTTGGAAATCAGGGTCCCAGAGTCTGGAGGAAGAGAGGAGAGGCACAGAATCCACGTTGCTTGAGGTCCAGTGTAAAGTTTCCACAGTCAGTGATGGTTTGGGGTGCCATGTCATCTGCTGGTGTTGGGCCACTGTGTTTTCTGAGGTCCAAGGTCAATGCAGCTGTATACCAGGAAGTTTTAGAGCACTTCATGCTTCCTGCTGCTGACCAACTTTATGGAGATGCAGATTTCATTTTCCAACAGGACTTGGCACCTGCACACAGTGCCAAAGCTACCAGTACCTGGTTTAAGGACCATGGTATCCCTGTTCTTAATTGGCCAGCAAACTCGCCTGACCTTAACCCCATAGAAAATCTATGGGGTATTGTGAAGAGGAAGATGCGATATGCCAGACCCAACAATGCAGAAGAGCTGAAGGCCACTATCAGAGCAACCTGGGCTCTCACAACACTTGAGCAGTGCCATAGACTGATCGACTCCATGCCACGCCGCATTGCTGCAGTAATTCAGGCAAAAGGAGCCCCAACAAAGTATTGAGTGCTGTACATGCTCATACTTTTCATGTTCATACTTTTCAGTTGGCCAAGATTTCTAAAAATCCTTTCTTTGTATTGGTATTCAGTAATATTCTAATTTTCTGAGATACCGAATTTGGGGTTTTCATTGGTTTGTCAGTTATAATCATCATAATTAAAAGAAATAAACATTGAAATATATCAGTCTGTGTGTAGTGAATGAATATAATATACAAGTTTCACTTTTTGAATGGAATTAGTGAAATAAATCAACTTTTTGATGATATTCTAATTATATGACCAGCACCTGTATAGCTGTCATTGTGCATTCTTGTTCTCCACAGAAAATGCTGCTGAAAAAGAACTGGGCGGGCAAAACGCGGACTATGAAGATTCGGGTGAGTTCATTTTTATCCAAGTTAGTTTCTCACAGCAGATGGAACAGACGCCTCTTGTCCTATTATATCATGATGAATCCAAACAATTTAGGTTGTGTGACTGCTGTCATAAAGATAAATTGTTTATACAAGTGGTATTCATTTGAATAAGCACATGCTTGCACATATAGCCTTTCCTATTATGCAGAGCCATAATGGGTAGTCCAGATCAGGGTGTCCATTACAGCAGTGATAAGGTTGCAAGGTTGCCTGGCCTCCGTGAACAGTCCAGGCTGTCTTGTTACCAGCACCTTGATGTCCATCCAGCTCCATACTGGGACAGCATCTGGCAGCAGCGTTTGTTCCCATGCCCTCTGCTAGTAACAGAGCTATGCCTGAGATGTCTGAAAATCTGATCTCTCTGTTGGATTTCTTCTGCAAACAGCAAACCGAGCTTGACACTCTTTTTTTTTTTTAAACGAGGAAAATGTGCTTGTTTCTCGTTCAGGTTGGTGGGATCTCTCGATCTCACTTAACTTTAAATAGCCCAGCTTTCCACTTGTCCCTTTCCACTATTCATCTTAGAAATGCATATTTATCCAGGTAAATAGCTTTGTAAACAAAAAGGTATATACCCCAAGATTGGGTCCTGATTGATCTTCCTGTTTAGTAGTTTTCCAAACAACGTACAGTCATCATCTAACCACTCGGCACTTCAACAGTGTATGGGTTGATTTAGTTTGGAGTGGGTAAGGGAAGAATGCAAGAGAGTCAACTGGCACAAGCCTGGGCACCTTGGCACAGAGCAGGCTACTCCAGAAGGATGAACAGTGTGGTGAGAAAAGTGACGTTATCATCACATTGTGTGGGCTAGTGTCAATGGAACTTATCACACGCTTGTTTATGTACGCACACACACACACACACACACACTGTACACATGCACCAACTGCAACAGGATCTTGGTTGTTCCAGTTTACCATATGTATATGGTATGTATGGGCAGAACAGAAAAGTAAAAAAAAAAAAAAAAAAATTCATATTTGACTGTGTTTTATAAAGAACAAGTGAGTAGAGATGAGAGATGGAACTTAGGAGGCGGAAGAGGAGGTGGAGTGTTGTGTGGTTCCCTTGTGGTGTATTTCCAGGGATGAAGTCATTTTCCATTTATAGCCTGGCCGGCTGCTGTCTGTTTAGCTCCGCTGATACTTAGAGATATTGCTCATTGTCCTGCGTTCTCGCTGGTGTAGTTGGTAGTGTTGTCCCCCCCCGTTAGTGATGTCTGTGGGCTCTGGGTATGTTCTAGTTCATAGAGAGAGTTCATTGCTCGTTCTCTTTTCTCAGCTGCTATCCCTTTCATTTGTCAGCCCTCAGTTACCTGGCTAGAGGAGAAACTGGATCAGGATGGGGCCCCAAATTTGAGACTAGATTTAAGCATGGGAGTTGTTACAGGGGTTGAGCAACTCGATGGTTATACTCTGTGTGTATATTTAGGGGGTCATGTGGAAGCATCAGGAAAACACAGCTTTGGCCGCTGCGGTTGCTGCTTTTATTCTCCAGTGGTTTGAGGTGAAAAGGAGAGTGGTAAGAGCTTCCCAGGCTGTAGCAGACAAGATTGATGGAATTTGGCTTCAAAACAGATGCAGAGGAGGACCAAGAATGACTGAGATGAGGAAGATGGTGCAGATAATGGAGAGAGTGAGAGGGGAAAAGTAAATTGAAGGACAATGTGCTCCAAACCCCTTTGACTTTTTATTGAGGTCATTTACATGGTTTAAATGGGACTGAAAGACATTTTTGGTCCAAACAGATGTTAAAGTAATAGTCATTTTGGGAAATAAGTTTTTTTTCCTTGCTGTGCATCTGTTGTGCTACACAACTTTGAGGATTAAAGTTATGTAGCACAACAGATTGCACAGTGACCCTTCTCACTACAAATACAAAATACCACAGGGCACAGGATGAAATGTTAATGTATTCATGGATGTGATACCCTGTGTTGCAGGTTCTGTTTTCTTAAAGCATAATGATTCTATTTCCTGACACATTTAATGGTTGCACTAATTGAATGTGACCTTTATGTACAATGTTGCTGAATTGTGTAAGAAAGCAACCTTCGCATTATCACAAATAAATGTCCAGTTACACTTGGTGTGGGCGAATGCACTATTTTAAAGAAGCAAAAAAAAAAAAAAAAAAAAAAAAGACCCACAATCAGCACGTGACTGAGCTATTAACTTCCCATTAAGAACCTTTAGTAAAAATCACTTCATACACAGGCTCCAGTTCAGGGTCCCATGTGAGGCCTTGGGCACCTGGGCCTGTGCCTGACAAATCTGCTTTTGCATTTCCCAAATTTTTGAACTATTTATTTGAAGGCTGGTAACAGTGTGGACATTTTAAATTTGCAGACTGGGGGACCAAATGTTGCTCAAAAAGGGAGACCTCTAACTAGCCTGGTGTTTTATCTTAGCCTCCAGCTGCAACTTTTGATGTCTCCACAGACTGAGAGACTTGCACATTTGGGACTCATACTTTGCCTGACTTGTTGGGCCCTACATATTGGTCATACTGCAGATCTAACCATGGGAAGCTCTACAGTGACTGCTAACATGTACAGGGAGCCATCCTAATGTATGATGTGCATACACTTGGACTGAGTTATAGTGAACTAGTCAGAAGTTGAACTGTTAAGATGTTGTCCATATGGTAGCTGTAACTTGTTCTTGGGCTGTGATTTGTTTTTCCACTTCTCAGTGTTTGCCCATTTGTATTTATACCAGAGGAAAAAATAGGTCCAAGTGGTATTGGGAATTGTTGCTGTGGTTCAGTTGTCAATGCCGAATCTCTGAAGACTGTGGCTGATGTCATAGCAACACCTGTAGCCTCATATGCTCTGACTTTGTGCATGTGTGCTATAATGTCCCTGTTTATGTTTTCCAGTAGCATCTGAATGGAATCAGTCACAGGGATGCATCTCGGTTAACACTGAGAATATACTATAAGCCTATTCAACACGCATGCCCTTTCATGGGATCGGCTTCTAATCAGTTAATCTGTCTTCAGGTCTTCGTTTTCCTCAGTCCACCTTCTCATAAACTTCACTCCCGCTCAGTGGGCTCTGGAGAAAGTGCTACTTCACTGCCAAATCCAACAAAGCCATTTCCTGTCTTTCCTGTATGGATGAAAATTCCCTGGGCTAGTTTTAGACAGAGGGCTTGCAGGGCTGCACAAAGCAAGGTTCTGCTCACAGGGGGCCGTCTCTGTGAGTGGGAAAGCATTTACTGTATGTCACTGACCCTGCAGTGTGAATGAAAAAAACTCACTGTGAAAATGTTCTAACGAGGCGCAGTCATTTACACACCACTGCTAGTTTGGTTTGCAGTAACATTACTCAGGCTTATGACACAGCCACACATTTCTAATTCAGCCAGGTAAGCCAGTGTCCTCCTTGATGTGAAATGACGTATGTACAGTAGCTGAGCAATAACACCATAACTCAGGCAGATAATTGTGCACATTATATAAAGCTCAAAATCTGGACTAATCCACATGCCCCATATCTCTCTCTCTCTCTCTTTCCTCAGAATCTGATGAGCAGTTGTCCCCTGTACAACCCTACAAGCCCTCTGTCTAAAATTAGCCCCCTGTCCAGGTACACCTACGATCCCTCCATTTTCGCCTTCCGCTCCTTGAGCACAGTACCCCCCTGCAGTCCTTTGACCCCGTCAGATGATCCTCCGTGCTCATAAGGAAATTCATCCAATGCCAGATAATTCTCCACTTCATTCCCAGATGTCTTTTTTGTGGCTTCTGCAGCAAGACCAAGGAATGACTGCTATGAAACTGACTGGCAGAGAGACAGTTGTTAGATGGTGGAACTATTGCACACTCAGGTAATCCCACCCTGTAATGCTGTCACTTGATGATTGTTCTCCACATGTAAATCAACAGGACAATTTGGAGAGTACAATGGCCTAGACACCACATTTCTAAGGATGCATCAGGTATAGCATATGTATACCATCTCTGAAAAGATCCTGTGATTGGAGGAAGAATGATCAAGAAACAAATCCAAACTGTGGACCATGAATGTTACACAGGGACAAGGCCAACCATTTTGAAACCAGACTTTAGCTCTGGATTGGATCAGTTTCAAGAAATAATGCATGTAAGACAATCAAATGGTTCCAAGGTTTCTTCCTTTGATGTGATTACTGGACATCTTGTAAGGTTCTTGGTAACTTTCATATATTAAACATGGTGAGGTGAGTCATCTGATATCTTGTTGACATGAACATAGACAGTGGTTACATTCATCTGTCTGAAAAACTTCTTTGGATGTTATTGAATATGCAGCTCTTGACCAGTTATAACAAACATGTATGACTGTAGTTGAATAGTTGACCTTTGATGTACGCTTCTTAATGAATTTGTCACTTTTTAGTCCAGGTCAACGTTGCGTACTATCCTCTTTCCTTGCATGAATTCCACCGTTTTTTTTAACCTCCATATATGGAGGTTAAAAAGGAAGAATATTTTGCTGCACATTTGGCAAGTAACTGTGCTGTGATATGCATAGCCTACTTGTAGTGTGCCACCTCCTCCCAGTATTGCACCTCATTACTTTCTAGATAGAAGAGGACCACTGGTACATGTAAGACATCCCAGTGTTTTCTAAAGATCTCAATACCTTGAAATGATATTCCTGTTGTACTGAATCAAACATGTCGTTCTCGGCTCCTGAAATGAGCTGGTTAGTTGATTAAACATATCACCACTGTAACACAGATTTTGCTGATGTGACTTTAACATTGTGACATGATTTGTCCACTGTTGCACAAAAATGAATCAATAAATGCCCTCTTGTTTAGGTTATTTTTACTTGGATCAATATATTATTTAACTTTTAACAGACAGGTGACAAGTTAATGCGAAAACCTGGACAACTGCATGAGCAACTTTCTTACCAGGAAGCACTAAAGCCATTTCCCCTTACTACAACAGTTTGTTGGTTTTGTCTTTATTGTGTCATCATGTTTATGTTGCAAGATACCTAGTGGTTGTTTTGTGCTCCTTAAAGCTCAGTAGTTGCTTATTTAACAATAGATGCATGGATCTCTCCCAGACATGTTAGTAGTGAACTTTTAAAACTGCACTATCAGTGTTTTTATATTGACAATGCATCCAATTATTACACGCACAGAGAGATTAATCTCCCAAGTGTGCAGTTTACCTCGACACAACAAAACATAGCTTTTTTTTTATGCATTTGTTAGGTCTGGGACAGGTACAGATGCCATACTCCTGGCCACAGGTTGGGTTCGGATGTAAATGCATAGCCCGATCCATTCTCTAATTCAGCATGAATGTTGCTGTGTATCTCCTGGATGCATAAATAGGGGACTGTTCACTAACCTTGCACATAAATCAAATGGACAAAATTCCATTTAGCCCAGACTTGCCAGGGTGACGAGAATGGACCTACAGTATTTACTCCTGAAAACTGACTTAGTATGCCAAGTAGCTCTGTTCAACACTTTGCCCTTTATCTGAGTGACTAAGTGCAGCATCACCTGCAGACTATGAGAAGGCTCTGCAAGGTGGGGGGGACAGAGGACCTCTCGTGTGTTTAAGACAGGGAAGAGTGGTTTCCATCTGTGCGTAGTAGATCACAGCAACAATCCGCAGCCAAAACCACAAGCCTCTTTGCGTTTGCGAGAGGGCTTGAAAGAGAGGAAAAGAAAGGCTGACGTCAAAGCTGTGTTGGGTGTGAAGTAGTGATGGATAGCTGGAAAATCTAGGGATATACTGGGCTATAATCGGGCCAGTGTTTAGTAAAAAACTTAGAGCACATTCAATTTTATTATACATTCTGATAACAAAATACACTTTCTTTACTTTGTGTTTTGTGAAAAGACAACAGGAAAGATGGAGAGTGTGGCAGTAAACCAAGAGAACAGCACTGAGTGGGATTTCACAAAGCAAGGAATCCTGCTCCAGGCAAGCACACACCAACAGCTGACTCGCTCATAAAGACAATCTTGTTATAAAGAGAACTTTGAGAAGGTTGGGCTATGTGTGTGTGCGTGTGCCAGTGTAGACACAGACACACACTCCACTTAGCTTGAGTCATTATCAGCTTGTGTTTCATCCAATAAGCCATCCAAGTGTCCAGATGGTCAGAAAAGCTGCTTCAATGCTCTCCCTCTTTCTCCCTCCCTGCTACATGCTCTCCTTTGGAAAAAAGAAAAGGTTATGCCAACGATCGGCTGAAGCCACGCAGGGGAGGCACGCAGATTAGATGTCAGGTGGATTTAACTAAGAGGATGCAGCCAAATACCAGAAAGCTGGACTCTGATCAGATACCTGTCCTGCTCTGTCCCTTTCTCTTTTCTGCTTGGGTGATATAAGACAAATCAAAAAGACAAAATTCAGGTGCCATCCATCTCTATTACTGTTACGGGTGAGAAGTGCCAGCAGGCTGACTGCCCAGTGTCTGCTCTGAGGGGACATTTCCCTAAGCATGCCTGTTTAATAGTGTTTTTCCACAGTCTGAGAATGCAAATATTCTCAAGAGATGAATGAAAGGTGTAGCATTATCACTGTAATTCCCTGGTCTGTTCTAGGCTCTTCTAAGATGAATCCCACATACAGACTGCGATGGGTTGAGGGGGTTAATGGTCAGAGCTAACCAGACTGGAGGCTTTGTGTTGCAGGTACTATCTGCAGTATAAAAGCTGGTGGAGTGGACACCGTGGAGCTCTTGTTTTCCCTCAGTAACCGTACTTGTCGTTTAGATGTGTGCGTCCATCTCCAGTCTGACCTATGAGAAGAAAAAGTTTTAGCATCAAAAGATTCCACACACACTATACACACACAAATGCATGTTTTTATCATGATAGCCTACATAAGACAAAATGAAAGAAGCTGATGCCAAGATGCTTGAAATGTCACACAGATCTCCTTATGGAATAAAGTCTGTGCTGCATAGCCATCAGAGTGCTGCTGTATATTTGCTGCCTACAATTACAGACTAACTGCTGCCCTGTGTGTTTGCAAACCTCAACATCAAACCAATCACTGTCCTAAAATGAAGTACAGCAACCAGTCTTCATCCTGAATCCAAACTCAGTCTGGCAGCCTTTTCAAAGCTGGTTTTATTCAAACTTATCATTTTAAGTGACTTTGATCTTCAGTAAACAACAAAAATGTGGCTGCAAATTCAGCTGCACAAATGGACCATTAAAGCGTTTCCTTCTCACTGTGCACTTAAAAACACTCCCCACACACCCCTTCGTTCCTCAGCTCAGCAGCCCAGGCATATGCAACCCTCTCAATGTCTGTCAGAGTTAATCAAGACAGAGAAAGAACAAGACAGAGGCCCATTTCTTCACTGTGAAAGCATGAGAAAGGAACTGGTGATGTATCCAGTTGTCAACGATTCATTTTGCAAAGGCTCAGTCAGTCATGGTCATATGATTCAGGCTGTTTACCTGTAGGAGGCACCCACATGGAATAATCTGGGTCATCCTCTGGATACTGTGCTGACAGCTGCACCGGAGGCTGTGGACAAATTCAACTTGTGTCACACTGTTCTATATGAGGACTGAGGTGTGTGTTCCTGTGAGTGAGGGCCTACCTTGCTGGGGCCCATCACCCTTTGCTTCACATTCTTTCTGGGCCTGGACTCTGTTGCTGCTTTTCCCTCTCCTTCTGCCCTGGACTCTGGAGACATAGACACGCTACATTAGACATGCACCACCAGTACCATTTACACAACAATCCATACACAATACATTTACTCAAAGACAGTTCTGAGGTACTTGTACTAGACGATAATTTCCATTTTATGCCATTTCACAGGGTAATATTGCACTTTTTACATCACTACACTTTTTGACAGCATTATTTATTAGTTTCTTTTCAATTTCAGAACTGACATACAAAACATGAATTAATAAAATATGTGGCAATACTGTAAAATAACTTGGGCAAAAAGCATATAAAGTGTTTAAATGAGCTTTACCTTGCCCAGCAAAAACATGAAAATACAGCTTAATGATAATGGTTAAAAAATGATCCAATAATAAAAACGCTCACCCGTTTCCAATAAATTGTTCACCTGTGGACTGTTTCCAAACAGGTGTTTTTTGAGCATTTCTGAACTTTCCCAGTCTTTTGTTGCCCCTGTCTCTGCTCTTTTGGAATGTGTTGCAGGCATCAAATTCAAAATAGTCAATATTTGCTAAAAACAAAGTTTATCACTTTGAACATTAAATATCTTGTTTTTGTGGTGTATTCAATTAAATATGGGTCAAAAAGGATTTGCAAGTCATTGTATTGTTTTTATTTACGTTTTATACAATATCAACTTCATTGGAATTGGGGTTTGTACTTTAAATACTTTTGTTACAAACACTTCTGTTCTCTTTTCCTTAAGACAAAATTTGAATTAAGGACTTCTACTTGTAATAGAGGGTGTTATAGTGCTGTTTTTAAGTTTTACAGCTGTGACTACTTCTGCCAGCCCTATCGCACAACATCCAAGTGTGTGACAAAACACATCACCCACCTGGACGGGATGGTCCTAGAGCCTTGTTGCTCCTGTGCTGAGGTAACAGCTCCACTGCTTCAGACTCTTCACTTCCGCTCTGTGTGTGGCTTTGCTCTGATGTGAAAGAATAAAAACTGGATGATCTGGACTGATCTGCTAGATGAACACAAATTCCCTCATGAATTTTCCACTGAAAGTGAGAGTCACAGGGACAGATATAGGCACCTAAAATGCAAAAACAGAATATGACAAAGCAGAACTTAGCATTTGATAGTCCCTGTTAGAATAAAAAAAAATTATAAAACTACAAACCGTGCCTAAATGCATCTGGAGGCATACATACAAAAAAGCATGTTTTGTATGTATTGCAGATCTACTGCCACCCAGTGGCCATAAGATAAATTGATAGTTTCCTCATTGTTGCCTATTTCCTTTCCCCCAGTAGTAAACCCCTTTTATGTTTTTTTTTTTTTTTTTTTCACACCTCACCTTTCAACTTATGACACTGTACTGGTTGCTCTGCTGGCTGCCCCAAGGGAGTGCTCTCTTCAGACATGGATGTACTGGGCTCCGCAGATTCAGCATTAGACTCAGCTATTCTTGCACACTGTTTATCATCACAATCCTCCTTTTTCTCTGCCTCCTTCTCTTCTTCTTCTTCCTCCTCCTCTTCTCCACCAGGTGGAAGTTCTTTCATGTTGAAGAGCTCTGCGGGCAAGCTGGGCCGCTTAGGAGGCAACTTCTACAAGACAGAGGAAAGCAACAAAGTGGCTGAGGCTAAGGCAGAAAAGAAATGCATTGTTTAATTGCCAGATGTTTAGACTGAGATCAAAACAAAATAAACATGTACCCCAATAGTGCCAGTCTTCAGTTTGAATTTGCTTCCTCCCTTAATGGCTCCAAACAGTGGTAAGGCCTTCTTGGGCTTCTCTGGCTCTGAGCTGCCACGATCACACCAACACACATGCAAATATCACTGAATTGTTTAAATGTGGTCTAATACATAGTGAGGTAAAAGCCTTTGGCAGGAATTCCAGCAATTCCATTTAACTCCAGAGGATGTTTCATAGATACTATAAAACGCATTTTTGTACTTTGTCCTTCACACAGGTACAATTTGATGACATTTCATGACTTTTTCCAAAAATGAAATTACACAAAAATACCATTAACAAATTTCTGGGATAAACTGGAAAAATCAAGTAGATACATGACTGCAGCACTGTGAGTCACCTCTGTAACAGTGGAGGCATCTGTGCAGGCCGGGTAAGTTCCAGAAGTTTGCGGAGCCTCTGAACATCTTTGCTCAAGTCGGCCACATGAACATGAAGCTTCCTGCGTTCCACAGCGTCTATCGCTGCCTGACTTCTCACTGCTGTCATAAAGGCATCCAGGGGGTCCTCAGTGGAAGAGCCAGAAGAATCTAAGAGCAGGGATATTCCAGGCAATTACACAAGGAGAACATACAGTACTTCTATAGGTGCAGTGTGGATGTGACCACAGGACAGTGAAGGGACTCACCTCCCTGAACAGCACTGAGCTTCTTCTGGGTGTCTGCCAGCTCCTTCTCCACTTCTGATAGCTTGGCCACCTACATGCAAATCAAATACATGAATGATACCACAGAAATACATGTATATCATTATGGTACAAATACTTTTTACATTTATTCACCTTAGAGTATAGTTGTTTCCAAAGACATGGGAAACATTTTATATTATTTCCAGTACAAAAAGCAGCTCCCTGTATGAAGAGCACCTGCATTTCTACATATACTGCATTATTTTGACAGGAAGGAGATGTGTGGTTTATTAGGTTTGTGCTTTTAAAGCCCGGCCGGCAATCGGGCGAAGGCGGGGTACACCCTGGACAGGTCGCCAATCCATCGCAGGGCTAACACATAGACGAACAACCACACACACACGCACATGCACTCCTATGGGCAATTTAGAGACACCTGACAGAAAATGCAGGGGTGCCAATATTTCTGGCCATGACTGTATAAGAGTGACAGAAGCCCATCCACTGATCCTGCTGCATGTTCTGCTCTGCAAAATTCACCAAATACTAAAAATGTCCAAAATGCATTGGTTTATAACCAAACATCTGCAAAACTGCATGTGTAACCTGAGTTTAAAAAAAAAAAAAAAGGACGTAGTTTACCAGTGAGTCGTAGGTCTCAGGCCGCTCCTCAGTTTTCCCAGCTTTTTTCATTCGCTCCTGCCTCTTCCTCTCCACTGTGCCAGTTCGATCCAAGAACGTGTCATCATCACTGTCGTAGTAGTCCTCATCCTCCCAGTTCTTCTTCTTGCGCTTACGGGACACTAGAAATCAAACAAAACGGGGAAAACTATTATTATAGCTCCCACAATGAGATATAACATCTCCAGATAGTGGTTCATGATTCCATGTTCAGAGTTCTCACTGGAGCAAAGTTCACACCTGCTTCCTGGCGCAGCAACCCTCTGGCTTCCAACATTCGACAGGCCTCCAGGCAGCACTGGATGGCTGCTTCTTTCTTCTTTCCCATGTGAGTCACCTCAGCGACCAGCTGCTGGCCCATGGCATTGTCCACTGGCAGCCTAACAGATACATCAATGTGAACTGTGCGGCTCTATACATACTTTACATAAAAGCAAGAAAATATATTTTTAAGTCTTTGCTATCATAAATCAGGGTTTCTCATCCCTTACTTTATTCTGCAGAGCCAAGTGCCATGGCTTTTGTCTTCATACTCAAACTCCAGCTCCTCCCCTACAATAAAGAACGACAAAGTTAAATTCAAGCAATTCAAGACCCTCAAAAAAAGAGCAGAACCAGACATGTGTGGATTACGTTTTTGCACCTTCTCTGTCATAAAAGCCCTGCAAAGCCTTCTTTGGGTCTTTCAGGTAAGCAGCTTCCTGGTCCTCATGGAACTCTGTGGAGAAAGGGTTTTCCTCGTTCTCGTCTTCCTCTGGAACAGCCTCCTCAGCTACAGGGTGGATTAACAGGGACAGATGGAGTGAAAGGAGAGAACAATCATTTGGTTAGTCCTTTAGTTCCTCACCTTTAGAAAAAGCTGACAAACTCACTCAGAATGACAACACAGCAATATGTCGACACAGAGAACAAGTAACATTCTGTAGCTTAATCCTGTGAGCATCAGAAACACTCACCCATTCCCCATGAACAGCCCAAGTCTTCATTTGAAACTCTGCTTCCAGCTTCCCCAACCCCCTCCTTCTCATCATCAGAACTATCTCCCATCATCCTCCTCTCTAGGATGGCCTTCTGTTTACACATTCGCTCCCTCAGCTCAGTCACTGTTAGCTCAGACTCCTCTTCCTTGTCGAACTCTGGACCCTGTGGAAAGAAATGAAGACTCATTTTCAATCAGCTGACTGATCAATAAAACAAGCTAGCAATTCCATACTAGGTTTTCAGATCTCATTGTTTATTTTTCTGTTTAGCACAACTAGTTTTAAGGATGTTGCTGCTGCAACTTCTTACTGAGCCACCAGACATTTTAAAGGAGCAACCATGTACCACATCATTGAATGTCTTCTTCAAACCAAAACTCAGTCTGAAAAAGTATCACATGGGTTTCTTTAACTGCATAAAGAACCTTAATGTGCAATTTCATACAGCCAATGATTAATATTCAATTTAATGGCTAGTTTAAGCAGTGATCTACTGTGGCTTCCAAGACGAGAACTCAGGATTTTAATGTCTTACAACCTCAGCTAAACAACAGACTGGGTGAAATGCTGCTTTATCAAAATTCGTTACTTTTGAAGGTAATGTTGTTTTGTCAGTTTACAATAATGCAGAAATTCAAGAAGCTATAACTAGAGAATGTTTGACATTTTTCTGCTACTTTTGAAGAAAATGGTGAAAGCTTGGTTTGTGACCTTTACACACACACACACACACACACACACACACACACACACACACATATATATATTACACACACAATACCACATAATC
>NW_018128027.1:22045-25326 GCF_001952655.1 Monopterus albus | reverse complement strand
TTACACACACACACACACACACACACACACACACACACACACACATATATATATTCTACAAACAATACCCCATAATGACAATATGAAAAAGTGTTTGAAATCTTTACAAATGTATTAAAAATAAAATAAAATTTAAAAAAAATCACATATATACTGCTCAAAAGAAATAAAGGGAACACAACATAGTTGAATGTCTTATGTTTGTGTTCCCTTTATTTTTTTTGAGCAGTTGTACATAAGTATTCACAGCCTCTGCTCAATACTTTGTTGAAGCACCTTTAGCACAAATTACAGCCTCAAGTCTTTTTGAGTATGATGCTACAAGCTTGGCACACCTACTTTTGGGCACTTTCTCCTATTCTTCTTTACAATACCTCTCAAGCTCCATCAGGTTGGATGGGGAGCATCAGTGCACAGCCATTTTCAGATCTCTCCAGAGATGTTCAATTGAGTTCAAGTCTAGGTTCAAGTCTGGGCTCTGGCTGGGCCACTCAAGGACATTCACAGAGTTGTCCCGTAGCCACTCCTTTGTTATCTTGGCTGTGTGCTTAGGTTCTTTGTCCTGTTGAAAGATGAACCGTCTTCCCAGTCTGAGGTCCAGAGCGCTGTGGAACAGGTTTTCATCAAAGATGTCTCTGTACATTGCTGCAGTCATTGTTCCCTCGATCCCGACTAGTCTTCCCAGTTCCTGCTGCTGAAAAACATCGCCACAGCATGATGCTGCCACCACCATGCTTCACTGTAGGAGTGGTATTGGCCAGGTGGTGAGTGGTGCCTGGTTTCCTCCAAACATGACGCTTGGCATTCAGGCCAAAGAGTTCGATCTTTGTCTCATCAGACCAGAGAGTTTTGTTTCTCGTGGTCTGAGAGTCCTTTTAGGTGCCTTTTGGCAAACTCCAGGCAGGCTGCCATGTGCCTGTTACTGAGGAGTGGTTTCCATGTGGCCACTCTACCATACAGACCTGATTGGTGGAGTGCTGCAGTGATGGCTCTTCTTCTGGAAAGTTCTCCTCTCTCCACAGAGAAATGCTGGCGCTCTTTCAAAGTGACCATCGAGTTTTTGGTCACCTCCCTGACTGAGGCCCTTCTCTCTCGATCGCTCAGTTTGGCCGGGCGGCCCGCTCTAGGAAGAGTCCTGGTGGTTCCAAACTTCTTCCATTTACGGATGATGGAGGCCACTGTGCTCACTGGGACCTTCAATGATGCAGAAATTTTTCTGTACCCTTCCCCAGATCTGTGCCTTGATACAATCCTGTCTCAGAGATCTACAGACAATTCCTTGGACTTCATGGCTTGGTTTGTGCTTGTGGGACCTTATAGAGACAGGTGTATGCCTTTCCAAATCATGTCCAATCAACTGAATTTCCCACAGGTGGACTCCAATCAAGTTGTAGAAACATCTCAAGGATGATCAGTGGAAACAGGATGCACCACAGAGCTCAATTTTGAGTGTCATGGCAAAGGCTGTGAATACTTATGTGATATTTTATTTTTTTTTTTTAATAAATTTGCAAAGATTTCAAACTAAATTTTTTCACATCATTATGGGGTATTGTTTGTAGAATTTTGAGGACAATAATTAATTTAATCCATTTTGGATTAAGGCTGTAACATAACAAAATGTGGAAAAAGTTAAGCGCTGTGAATACTTTCTGGATACACTGTATATATAGACACACACCTACCCACATACATACATATAGCACAGATCTACCTGCCTTTAAGACTTTGACTGTACCTGTACATAGATCATGTTTATTGAAGATGTGCCTTATGGGACTGTATTTGAATCAGTGACAGTGCTAAAGGGCAGTCGTAGGAAAGCAAGATTAATATTATAAATACTCATTGACTATAAGAATGGTTTGAAGAATAGAGAAATTAGATCTGAAGGTTTTTTAACCCTTATTTGTGCTTATTTATTTAGTGTTTCGTTTGTGTGTGTCAAGTAAAAACTCGAATAAAAAAGACAGCAAATGGTCTATTATGTAATTAGTCAGTTATATTACTATTATACTAATATAAACTGAAAGAACAGAGAATCTGTTGTTGTTGGATAGTTAGCCCTGTATTCAAGTCCTGTGTGCCCCTACTTCAAAGACAGCTGTACTGTATGCATTATCGTTAGTAATGTATTCATGTCAGACCTGCAGGATAAAAAGCCTCGTGCTCCCTCCAAACTTTAAGACATGTCCCACGCGGATTCGGATGTAGCTCTTCGGGGGAATCTTGTTCTTGTTTACCAGGGTGCCGTGCGTGCTGCCCAAATCATGGAGGTAGAAGCCTCTCTTCTCTCCAACCGACTGCCCCTCTTCGGCCTGACCACGGTACTGAATTACTGCGTGATACCTGGAGATGGACGGGTGCTCTAGAGAGACGTCACACACAGGCAAACGTCCAACCACGAAGTAACTTTTGTGAGCGAGTAGTACCTTGTCCACTATGGTGCCGTTTTTAAGGATTTCAAGCGCATAGGGGACATCTGGAGCGCTACCACCCCAGGGCGGTTCTGTGTACGGGAGAGGGGGGAATTTACCAGCTGGGGACCCTTTGGCAGGAAGCACCCTGGGTTTCGCGTCTGGCACAATTTTGACAAGGGCCGCGTCATTGTCTTTGTTACCTTTTTTGTCATATTGTTGCATTTTTTCCGAGGGTTTGTTTTCATTATCAGCATCCGAGGAAGTGCCGCTGGTAGTGTCCACAAAATCATCTTTCACTGTTCTTGTTTCAACTGCTGTTGTTTTGGACAGAGCAGTGACGGTACCGCGTTTGCAGGGAATGGAAGGCGCTGCGAAAAGAGCGGGTTTCTTGAAGGGGTCCTCTGTTTCTGGTTCATTTTTGGGTAAGTCTTTCTTCTCGGTTTCCCCTCCATTGTTGGTCCCCGAACACTGATCAGTTTCCACTGCAAAGCTAATTTCTTCAGCCATAGTTTTCACGCTCACGTCTGTTGACGAAGAGGCGGCCATGTTTATTTGGTACGACTGTAAAATTTGCCCGGGTCTTCCACGCATAAAGGAAATAAAAGCAGGTAAACATGGAATAGATGGTGAATTTGTTGGCTTTAATAGGTTCCGACTTTCGTTTTCATTTCTTTGACAAAATATAAATTAATTTTCTAGGTTTTAGTAAGAGAAAGGAAGGACCAGGTCGGAAAACAACTTTTAGGAGGTGATTTTGGCATAATTTAGGCTGTGACTGGATTGGAATGGCAGGTAGCAGCGGATGAATGTCTGAGGATGATGTTATGGAGGTTGAGTGGACCAGAATAGTCGGAAGGGAAA